>NC_041368.1:1219544-1222044 GCF_900634415.1 Cottoperca gobio | reverse complement strand
AGTGATCTGAGCTATAGAACCATCACAACTGGGACAAAGTAAACTCAAATGACAGAACTAAATTCATAAAGAAGCTTAAAGAAGTCTGTTGTAGAAAAATAAAATTGAGAGTAATAGCTGCAAAGATAAAAATGGAACTGATGTTTTCTCACAACATGTCTGTCTGTTTGCCTTTCAATCAATAGCCACCCTCAAAACTAAGAAATATTCCAATCCATTAAAATGTCCCTGTATTTAATATAGTTGAGTTACTGGCATGTCATCGTACGAATGATAAAATAAAGACAAAGTCTCTTTGGCAACTGACAGCAACTATTCTTAACATGTTAATTGTCACATGCTCATTGTTCATATTTGTAGAAAAAGGGTCCGTGTTTAGTTCTCCCGCTGTGCTGTGGTACTGTTCACACAATTTTAATCTCTAATCAACTACAGAGCAGGATTTAATACATTGAAGCTTTTTTTTCACTTCATGAAGACGACATGCCATACCTGCTGCAACACCTGAGAGCCATTCACTCGGGACCAGATTATAGGTTGCATGTATTGATTGAATTCCGTTGGAACATATTTCAACACCTTTAATTAATAATTGTCTGTGCACACCTTTTCCTGGCATTGTGACTCAGCAACAAGATGCCTCCAAAAGTCAATATCAGAAGAGAGGATGGATGAGGATATCACCCAGTTGAAAACATGAAATTAGGTTTGTGTGTGAATATGAGCTGGATTCCTGAGGTGGGACTGGACGCAAACCTCTTAATACCTCTTCTCATCCACATATTTGTGATATTGTTTGTTTCATTCTCAGTCACTGATGCAGTAAAAAAAACTAAAGATGTGTGTATGACACCATGCAGCCCACCTCTTGCTCTCCTTATTATCTGATACAAATTGAGAATGTAACACATTTCAGAACATAGCCCTGAAAAAGCTGCTGTATAGAGGCCTGAGGATTGCCAGAGTATTAATAATATTGTAGCTAAATGTGTTCATAAATGGATTCAGATGTCCACATTGTGCTAAAGGCTTTGCACCCAGACCACAGAAGACAGTAACAAAATAAGGTTTGCTCAAGTGAGCTCATAAAATGGCAGCGTGCACCACTCTGCAATCACTCCATCTCCTCTTATAAAGCAGCAATGTCAACACAGAGCTAGGTGAAGGACACGCCTGCAGAGAATTCAATGCCTTCTGCTCCACTATGTTTCACTTTAAAGTGGCACATTTAGGAGCCCTAAAGGGGGTCAACTCATGGTTATGGCACATTTATTTGGATATGTTTATGACTCAACCTTCAGCCTCACAGCTTTGGTAAGCCTATTGATGCCAAACTCTGTTCCCCTCTTCAGCCAGTATCGAGCACAAGGTGATTTGCCTCTGGCTGGTGGTGCATCTATTTTCCAGATTTTTGGGCAATTGAGTGTGTGTGTGTGTGTGTGTGTGTGTGTGTGTGTGTGTGTGTGTGTGTGTGTGTGTGTGTGTGTGTGTATTCTGAATACCAGAATGGAAATGTGATAAATATTCCTTGAGATAAAATCATCTAAAGCCCTACAAAACTGCAAGTCTAATTAGAAGATTGTAATTAATCACATGTTGCTGTGGTTGTTTTTAATCATAGACTCCAAAAAATTGCAATTTATGAAACTAAGTGGGACTAAGCACTCTGTTTATTATTGATCACTGACATGAGTTGATGACCACCCTATAGCTAATCCTCAGAGAGGGTAAAATGTCTGAATATTAGATTTTCTTTCACTCTTTCCTCTTAAGAATTCCATTTGTCAGAGCAGCACACTTCCAGAAAGAAGAGTGGACTGTGTTGTCTTTCTTCCCCCCAATGAACACCAAGCTTAAAGTCTATGCTAAGCATTATGAAATATTAATTAAGCCGCAGCTTATAAAACAATATGTTGATATCACATCATCAAATGGCATTTGCTATTTGTGTATTCCCAGACTTCATTATAAAACTCTGCTACAGTAATTCCAAACAAAGTTATGCCCGTGCTTCATCAGGGCCGCTTCCTAAGGGGCCTGGTGTAATTATATCATAAACTGCAGCAAGTCATCTTATCCACAGTTTCTCTGCACCACATGGGGACCACTTCAAACTCCACTCTGATAAGAGCAAGCCTTGTGAATGGAGCCATTGAGAAACACTGATGTGGTAGAAAGCAGCTATGCACTTTCCATACAAGTGTGAGCTTATTCAGAGAAAAATAAAGACTCTTGCAGAATATGCTCAGAGACACCATCATCATGATCTCT
Organism: Cottoperca gobio; assembly: GCF_900634415.1. Taxonomy (NCBI): domain Eukaryota; kingdom Metazoa; phylum Chordata; class Actinopteri; order Perciformes; family Bovichtidae; genus Cottoperca; species Cottoperca gobio. The sequence goes on along the minus strand of NC_041368.1, from coordinate 1,219,773 downwards.
TAGATGGTAATTATTATGACAAATCATTTAAATGGCAAAAAACCAAGATTTGTCGTGCACTAAAGCAATAAAATAAAATAAATGACTGCAGTATATCTGCAAGGGGTGATTTGGCTGTAGGTGAACGCCAATAGCTGAAGCATTAATGTGCTAAGATTTCTGGCTTTCAAAAGTCATCTTCTAATCCCCTCTGGACAATAAATGTGATTATTCAATGTCTTTGCAACTG
>NC_041368.1:1109544-1209544 GCF_900634415.1 Cottoperca gobio | reverse complement strand
TCACTTAGTCATTCTCGCAACACCAGACAATGGAGGAAAAGTAATTTGCATCGACAACTATGATGACAATTGAATAACCGGAAAATAATCCTTTATTACCTACAGATTCTCATACTGTCATCACCCAGAACCATAACTACCACACACACGCACACGCACACGCACACGCACACGCACACGCACACGCACACATACCCGAGTCATTAAAAGCCACTCTAGAGTCACAGAGAAGCTTATTCTTGTTAAACTGTGATCACCTCAGACATTGTCAGCACTTTTGCAGTAAACCTGTATCAGCTGTGGCTTGCTTTTCACTTCTCCGGAGCTAAATTGATCCATTAGTGGAACCAATTGTTCAGAGAGTGCACTCATTCATTTCTCTGGTCCGCGGCTGTTACTGTTTCAAGGAGTGGAAAAGGCAACAAAATAAACATCACTCCACACTCTAAGGACCACGCTAACTCATTCTGGCATCTTGAATTTTCTCTTGCATATAAACGTTACAGCTGCCATGCGCCAAATTCTGTCGAGTGCATCTGGTCAAAATTGAATGTGCATTACCTTGAATAGGGTCCTGTGAGCCACAAAACACTTTACGCTGGCGATGCATGATATTAGCTTAATATCCAGCATAATACATCACTGGAGAATAGTTGAAGAGGCAACTCAGAGCAGCATGTGACAGGTTGGCTTAACCACAGAACATGAAGGCTGCATCTTTTAGTTAGAGCTCAATAACCATGAAAAAAGTCATTTCATAAGGGCGTGAAACAGCAATGGTTGTAGAAATACTGAAGTGTCAATTGATTACCAGTCAAGGACTTCTGAACAATTGACACATGGAGGAATGAGAAGTACAATATGAAGAATACAAGCAGTACACACAGACTGCCCATATTAATCACATAGACTTTGCTATGTAGCATTTTAATAACATCTACAAAGTTAAAAATAAAAGTGTGATAAAACTGTCAAATATTCCAATGTGATAGATATATCAGCTTGTATCAGCTTTTATCAAGTGGGGCACAAAATGTGACAGCTTTTGACATTGAACAGATGTGACGGCTCGCACCAATGAAATCCTGTTTGAATACATAATGATAATGGTTTCTATACAGATGTACACAAAGAATATTACAGTCAGAAAGATTAATGAAACTAGTTACTGTGCTTGTAGCAAAAACAGATTTCCATAAATGCTGCAAAAGGTTGTGGTGCAGACGTGTTGGTTAATCTAATCAATATGTTTAATGTCTTGCCAGCATGGCTTCTAGTCATCCAGTTCAGAAACAGTGAGACAGATTCCGTCCCTCAACACACAATATCAGGCCATGGACGTGCCAGGTGAGATCGTCTGAATCATATTTAGATAGTTAATGAACACTTTATCCAGGATAATTGTTCTAAAGAGAACCCTATCAAGGACAAGATCAACAAATTCAGTCAAACCCTAAAAACATTTGTATTAGACAATATTAACACTTAAAAACATACAGCATATGCTGTAGACCCAGAACCATATTTTACCCAGTTTAGTTCAAATGTTTCTATCTTGTTGTATTTCAAGTTTCTGGTGTGAAAATGTCAAAAATCATTGTTTTTCTGATTTGCTCTGATGATGCAGATTATATCTTTGTGCCAAGTTATTAATCAGATAATTCTGAAGCAGAATTGGAACATGAGATGTGATGAACCTGACAGCAGTGGCCCGCTAAGTGCAGTGTGCAAAACCAAGTTGCATTGATCCCAAGACAGTGATGTGTGATTACTGTACTGACTTCACTTGTGTTAAAATACTGTGTAACACACTACTCTATCTATATAAACATAACATATAAAAGGCCATGTTGAAAGATATCAATATGTCTTGGCGTTGGCGTTAATTATAATTGTACATTATAAATGGCAAAAATGTGTGTGCTTTATTCATGCTTATACTATGATCTGAAAATTTACAAACATTGTTATTTTGCAGCTCAATCTGTCTCTAAGGACATGTAAGAATATTTGGCCAAAAATAGAATTCCAATACTTTATTGAAGTGGTGAAGATTACACTTTGCCGTCCGGCAAATAGAAACTTAAACCTAAATATCCAGGAAATTTCAACTGGTTTCGGGAAAATATTGACATCAGGTATATAATTCAGGTAGCAGCTACGTCCAACTATAAAACATATCTGAAATTACCTTTTGGCAGCGTATTTACACAGATTTCCTGTCTTGGTGTTGCCTGATTTATCAGCTATTCAAAGTCAGAATGTTTGCCGGGTACACTAAAGGGCATAATCTGTTATATTGGCACACACAGAAGCTGGTTCACCTGGCACAATATAGCATCTGTTATTATCCTCTGTTATTTGGTGTTGGTTTATACGGACATATGCTATTTACAGACTGCTAACTTGCCTTCAGAGAAGACTAAGCATAATTTGTTCTGGTTACCAAATGCAATTATGCTTCATCTTATTTTGTAAGGTACAGGATAGACTGTAAATTAATTTAGTATGTTTTGAGAGGTACACTGGTATCACACATCAGCAGGTAGCTGTAGGTTGTGTTGAATAACCTTTATTTTATTGGCTTATTGTTGAAGTGAACATTTAAATATGTACATGTGATCTTATTGCTATGTACTCAGCTCTTCTTGACTGGTGGTTGTCCTTTGGACTGTGGATCGACTGTATTCAGAGGAACAGTCTAAAAATCAGCAATCCTTCAATTCACCATCTAACCACGCTTACCTATCTTTTCATTTGCTTTACAAGGACACAGAAGAGGCAGGCCTTGATAGGCAAGATGAAAACAGTAATTATCTGTGACCGGTCCACCCCAGGATCTGACCACAAGTCTGCAAACAGTGTGGTGGAGGTCGTTATCCACATGAGCTGTGCTTTGCTGATGGGCAATATATGCTCTGAATCTGAGCTTTTGCAAGAACTTAAATGTACTTTCGAAGTATTTCAGAAGCTGTTCTTTGAACTTGATGGACAGAAAGCCATTGCAAAAGTAAAGAGTCTAAAGAAGAGTACCTTCTGTAACAATGTTTCATACTGTTTCATACACTGACTCTGTTGAGAAACATAGTCGTTACATGTTTTAGCAAATTGATTTAAAATATGTTTTTACTATATTGTGTAAAAAAAAGAAAAGAAAAGCAGCAGGACAGGATTGGTGGCCATTGAAAGTTAATAAGCGCTTGGAACTTTGTGACTGTAATCTTACAAAATGATTTTAAGCTGGAGTTTTACAGATTTGACATGTCAATTCATTGTGGTATTAATTATTTAAAGGCTTATAACTCTATTGTAATGGCACAATGCAATATGGCCAGTTCTGTGTGTGTGTTACAATTACAGTAATTAAGTACATAATACTTAAAAATAATATATAAAAACTAGTTGTGACAACTTAATCATTGTGAGTAATCAACTCAAAAATTGCTACCAATTATTAGGTACATTGAAATTAAAAATAAATTTGAAAAGCTAATTTCCCTAACTCAGTATTCAGCTTTACATACTATGATATGAAACCACACCAAACAAAGTCTGTGAATGTGGAGTTATTTGGGCTTTTCCCCACCTGGATGACCATACATATTCATGAAACGTGAATATCTAGCAAATTGGCAATACATTCAGCAGTTGTGGAGATACTTTACTCAAGCCAAACATGTTAAGTCAAGGAATCACTAAAGTCAGTAGAATTAGTCCTGTGGGGACCATGTATGAATGTGCAAAGGTTAATAGCAAGCCATCCAATACATGCTGAGGACCAACTGACATTCCCTATAGCCACATAATTAGTTTTACCACAACAGTCTTAAAGCCTACCATAATATTTTACATTTTTGTCATTTTTCATTAGTGTAACTGACAGCACTTTCACTATTATCAACAGTTTGGAGTGTATTCTGTGAACTGCAACACACTGAGGTTGTGTGTCTGTGGTACTTTATGCCAAAGGAGGAAGAGAGGCCAAAGTTCTGGTCAGTACAGTTTTTCTCTTGATTGAACACTTGTCTGCTGCAGTTCAGAAGAGTTTATAAAGTAATTCAATGTCAACTTGTCACGTCTTGTGAGGGACAAAGTGCCTGTGCCTAACATGAGTATTTCACTTGGGCAAAAAGGTTGATTCTACATGGTCTCTCTTAATAAGCAAGGACAACTATTCTGTTCATATTACAACCTCTATGAGAATAAGGCTGGGAAAGATGGCTGGATATTTACATTAAAAATATCTGCCTGGTGCGACATGAATGTTTTTTTCCTCATTAAACATATTCTGGTGTGCTAGGCTGTTCAGCCTCATTCATTTCCATTCAGACTTGAAATTCAGTCTGTAAACTATCACAAACAAATATGAGGTTAACAACTTTAACAATCTCAACGAGGCTCTGGTCATCAATATAATGTGTGTGCCTTAACCAGATGACATAAGGGGGGTCTACACTGGTCTTGTCGATGGAGTCTGGCTGCTGTGGCAACCAACTCAAATATTTCAGAGCAGGAGTTTGCAGCTTTCATTTGCTTGTTTCAGCAGTGATGGCAGCAGTCCTCCAGCTGTCAGACTTTGATATTGTTGCATTCACACCTCTCATGCCTACCAATTTGTGTGATTTCAGCAGAATATGTGAACTTTTGCTGCATTGTGTTTTACTTGGCTGAACCATACCTATTGTATTTCATTAAAGCTAATGTATCCATTCCCCCGCTCAACCCCCGGAGGGTTACACAGAGCTGTTATGTCAGCTGCTGTGGTGAAACACATGGCTGACTCCTGATGACATTAGACACATATTTGTGGAGTCAGTATAGGGCTGACTCTACAGGTATGTCTTCTATTTTACACTGAGTGACATCGAGGGGATAGAAGTATGCTAATGTGACATTATCCAGGGTGTACTCTCTCTTAACACTCCTACATACACACACACACACACACACACACACACACACACACACACACACACACACACACACACACATTTGCACACATTCAGGTTAGAGTAGAGAAGGGAGGTAACTGATTAATCAACACTGCTGTTTCGCAACAAGCATAAAGGCTCCTGTGTTATTTCGGTAAAGTCTGAGTCATTTGCTTGACACGCTGCAAACCTTTTTGAAGAAAATAACATTGGTATCATCTCGTCGGGCAGCTTTGTAAATGCCATTGGCTTGGATAGAATACCTTAAGGATCCGTCACTTTCTGTGTGTAAGTGACTCAACTGAAAGACACACTAGGTTTTAACTGTTGTTCTGTTTTGCCACTGAGAGAGCTGCTCAGTATTCATGTCTTTTTTTGTCATCTCACAGTCAATTCCACTCTAAGATCTTGTCTGTCTCAAAGCAGTGAGTGCATGTGTGCCCTAAATGGAGTGCCTCTCACAGGTAAAGTGCAGTCACCCTTCTTGTAGACACCTTTGCATGCATTTGTGCAAGCATGTGTGTGTTTGTGAGTACATTTGTACCTACGTACGTATGTTCACATCTGACTGAGGCTTATGGCGGACGATTAACCATGTCTGGTGTTTTGACAAGAATTCACTCAATTACCATCTTTCCATTACGCTAACGAATCCCTTCAACAGCAGTGCCCTGTGCATTAGCATAATGACAGTGCCAATGGAGCATACTGTGTTAGAATAGAAAGTTTGTACTCAAATACCTGCTTCTTATTTTTTTGATGTGTTGTTTTGTTATAATTTCTTCTCTTTTGAATCCACATTGAATTAGCATGTAAGGATTTCAGTTTGAGACCCCAAGACAACATAATCACTCTGGTAAGAACAATGGAGCGGGGGTTACAATGCTTCCTTTGTGTTGTGCAGCAGAGGCGTCTGACTCATGGCTCAATCATATTCTGATGCTGATATAAAGCAAAACAAAGTGCCTTTATTATATGTCCAGAAGTAGAGACAACGCAACCTCTTTGACAGAGGAGGTCATAATGCCTGAGAGAAAACAGAAGTGCAAAACAACTGAAACAGCTGATAAAAGACAAAAGGCAGAGTTAGAGTGGAGTGATGAAGAAAGGGAAAAGCGGACAAGTGTTCCCATGCGAACATATTCTGAATCTCCTTAGCTGTGATGTTCAATAGTCTGAGTTAATGTGATATATTGTGTAAGATATTTTTAGATGTTCCACCTGACAACACTGCTATGTATTGATGTTACAGTTACAATAGGCCTGTGCAAAGACATAGCGCTACACTGAGGAATGCAAAGCATACTGTATGCATAGAAACAACATGATTCTGAGCTATGTTTTCCCATCAGCCAGATGTAAAACGGACCACTGTCTGATGTTAATTTACAGCCAGTTTCACAGTAAGATGTGATAATGGCAGCTGTGTATAAAAAGTGCTCAGGTAAGTAAACATCAGAAAATCACCAATTATACTTCTCTAGTCTCCCACCATCTATACTATACAGGGGTCAGGAACCTTTTTGGCTGGGAGAGCCATAAAAGCCACATGTTTTTAAATGTATTTCCTTGAGAGCCATATATTTAATAAAATTGAGTTTTAAGTATATCACGTCTCCGAGTACTAAAAGCGGTATCAATGTTTCCCCTACCTACCCGCGCCCCGCTCTGATTTTTATTTATTTAATATTCACAACTCACTTTTCACATTGAACAGGTGCTCTTTTATTAAATAAACTAAACGCTTATGTTATTTATCTAATTTCTGTGTCTACTGCACTGGTGTCAAACTCAAGGCCACAATTATATCCGGCCAGCGAGAAAATATAATTTCTCTATTATAACTGGCCCGCTGGTTTTGGTAATTAAATCAATGCATGGCACAACCACGGGAAAATACATATTTGAGGAAGTATCTAAATGTGTGAATGAAATTAAACTGCCCCGGGACAAACTGACGGGACTGACGACAGACGGAGCCTGAGATGTGATGTAAAGAGCAGATTAGTGCAGGATGCGGGAGAAGATACAGCGGGAGAACTGTGCAGGTGAGCTGACGGTGTATCACCGCATCACACACCAGGAAGCGCTGTGTTGTAAAGCTCTGGAGATGGAACATGTAATAAGCACCGTAACACAGTCAGGAAACTTTATAAGAGTCAATGTAAGTCTTTTCCTGAGGAGATACATTCTGAACATGGCGGTGCGATGGCTGAGTCGAAGGAAAGTGCTGAATAGATTTTTCGAGTTGCGTGAGGAAATCTGGCCGTTTTTGGAAGCAAAGGGAAACACACCACAGATCTCTGGGACGAAAAGTGGCGATGTGAGCTGGCCTGTTTGTGCGACATAACGAAGCATCTCACTACTAAATCTCCAGCTTCAGGGCCGTGTGATCACAGATATGTATGATGCAGTGAGAGCTTTCCAAGCCAAGCTGCCTGTGGGAGACTCTGATGCAGAAGGAAACTTTGGTCACTACGTGTTTCCAAACACTGACAAACCATCTCCACCGCTGTGTTCCCGACTGTGCATGAACTGCTCAGCAATCCGTTTGCAGTTGACGTGGAAACAGCACATGTGAACATCCAAATGGAGCTGATTGACCTCCAGTGTAACGCCACACTCAAGACAAAGTATGACTCTGTGGGCGCTTCACAGTTTCCAAGATTCACCCCCGAAACGATGCCTTAATTTTGGCCCTCTCTGTGATTGAGTTTGACACCCCTGGACTGCTTTGCGCAGTTTCCGCTTAGGGCAGGGCTCCTCCCCCCCCCCCCCCCCCCCCCCCCCCACACACACACATGTGCGCACACAGTTACAGTCAGAGACAGAGTGGAGGAAAGGAGAGGGGAGAACTAAAACAAAATCCGCTGCTATTGTGTCATCATCACTTTAAAATGACACAGTATAATTATTTATTACTTGTTAAACATGTTACAAAATGTCAGCTCAAAATGGTCTGCGAGCCATAATGCCTCATCGAAAGAGCCATATATGGCTTGTGAGCTGACCCCTGATCTATACAAATCATTGCAATTACTAAAATGCAACCAATTTTGGTATTTCCAAAACATGTTTCAACAGAATTGAATGTAAAATGATACATAACAATTTAATAGAGAATGAAGAACTGAACTAGACATTAAAATGCCTGTAAGTACAGTATATGTCTAACAACTAATACACATACTTCCACCTACAGATCATTTTACAATTGAGTGTAATGAGGGAGTATCTGATTTCAAAAGTGTGTTATGCTGCATGCAGTTATAAAGGACAATACACACAGAGTATAACAGGCATTTGACAAATCATTGAATGGGCCCTGCTGCTTGACGACTGCAAAATATGTTCTCCTAATGTTTGAAACAGTTGTTGTTTTCTGACATCTACAGGTTGTTTTTACACTACATTATTGTATTATTGAAGATTATACATTGATACAGTATACAACATTTAAGTAAAGGGAAGTAAGGTTATACTCCTGAATATGAGACAGATGTAGTCTTGACACTGATACTACTATTACTGCTGCTGCTGCTACTATTACTGCTGCTACAAATGCTACTATTACTGCTGCTGTTGTTGCTACTACTGCTGCTACTACTGCTGCTGCTACTATTTGTGCTACTGCTACTACTGCTGCTGCTACTATTAGTGTTGCTGTTGCTACTATTACTGCTGCTGCTGTTACTATTATTACTACTGTTGCTGCTACTATTACTGCTGCTGCTATTATTGCTGCTGCTACTATTACTGCTGTTGGTGCTGCTACTACTGCTGCTTCTACAACTATTACTGCTGCTGCTACTACTATTACTGCTGCTGCTACTTTTACTGCTGCTACTATTACTACTGCTACTATTACTACTGCTACTATTACTGCTGTTGCTGCTACTATTACTGTTGCTGCTGCTGCTACTATTATTGCTGCTACTACTATTACTTCTGCTGCTGCTACTTTTACTGCTGCTACTATTACTACTGCTACTATTACTACTGCTACTATTAGTGCTGGTGCCACTACTATTACTGCTGCTGCTGCTACTACTATTACTGCTGCTGATGCTACTATTACTGCTGTTGCTGCTACTATTACTGTTGCTGCTGCTACTTTTACTGCTGCTGTTACTACTATTACTGCTGCTGCTACTACTACTATTACTGATGCTGTTACTATTACTGCTGCTACTATTACTGCTGCTGCTACGACTGCTGCTGCTACTACTACTGCTACTATTACTGCTGGGAGGCTACGACAACTACTACTTATAATAATAATAACAATAATAATACTACATACCTTTAAGCATAAGAGCCCCAGTAATAAAACTAGTTTATTAAAAAGCCCAGAGGGGCAAGATGGAAAACATTTATTGCCTAAAACCTTAAAATCGTAAAATCTTTTACGTACGAGATAAGTTGTGCGTGAACTAAATTATTGAAAGTCTTGCTTTTATATTGAATGTCATACTTGATCCCTGCAATTAAAAAGATGTGTCCCTTGCCATCAGCCCCCCTTTATATTATTAATTGGAATGTTTGTGTAATTTATAGTTAACCTAATTTGTTAACTTGGTAAACATAATAATATTCTGAGGACAAAGAATTTTCGGAGAGTGTGAAGGTCCAATGACGTCATTCTACACTATAAATAGCCAGTCAGTCAGTCAGTAAGAGAAACAGATCTCAGTCAGATAAACAATTGCTACAGTGCAGTTTTTTTCTCTCCTGTTGGAGCAAAAACCCTGGCTGCCAATGCGTCTGTACGTGCAGAGCATCCCGTTGTGCGCCAGAAAGTGCAGAGCCCTCTGTCCCAATTCCGTTCAGTCAGGAGTATCACACAGCAAGCATGATTTAAAAAACTGCTCCCTCAGTTTTGTGTTATACTGTTGAGTAGTATTCAGCTTTGTTTATTATTATTTCTAATTGCAGGGAGAGTGTGTTTTTTGAGCATGTTTGCCTTGCAAAATAAAGGCAAGACTTCATTCATTTAGTTCAGGCTAAACAAGTTTATCTCATATGTATGAGAAACTTGTTTTGGCCAACATTGCCCAACTCTGTCTTGCTCGAATTGTTTTTCCACTTTGCCTTTCAGGGCGTCCGTAACATTGTCTATTTAAGAAAATAAATATAAAGGGAGAGGAAATCACCATAAATGAGCCAGTGTGTAACATTACTGTGTGTCTGTCACATAATAATATGTTTCAGAGCATAAGTAAAATTAATAATGGCATTAAATCTTGGTATCTCCCAAAAGACTAGGAGTGCATGAAATGTCACCAGGACCTCCAGACTACATTCTGCTGGAGCCAAGGTCTGCAATTAAAAACACTAGGATTTCAGAGAATTACTGTACCATGCCAGGTGGCAGCACAGCCAGTGCTGGATGGATTAACACAGAAATGTTCTATGGGGTGATTACTCATTAGTTACCTAATACAATATTTATAATTATTGCTCTCAAGGAATGATTTAATAATGAATTAGCCACTACTTGTGATTATTTTAATTTAAGTGACATTGTTCTTCTAAGGGATGGAATACCAATTCTAAAATGTTGAGACACACACACACACACACACACACACACACACACACACACCACTGCTGCCAAGATATACACAGATACACATATAGTGTATAATATCTCAAGTAACAATATTTGCTTACATTAAATCTGCACATATAGTTATATATTACAGAATGTACAATAAATAAATGAAACAAGCTAAATTACTGTTATTGATGGTAAATAAAGAGCCAGGCTACAGCAAGCGATTCCTCTGTCTGCCATGAGCAGGATCAAGAGTCATTGTGTGCCTGCATGGGTGCTTAAGTAATAATGTCTGAGGACTGGGGAGATGTGTATACCTCGTGCCCTCACAAGACACTATCCAATCCTCCATTAATTGCACTGATTGGTAGCTCATATTCAATTTGAACTCAATTATGCTGCATGACACATAGCCAGACTGAATCGAACATGAATGCAGTGACTTTCCCTCAGAGCCAGTGACTACACCGTAGACTTAGAGATGACAGTGTCAATACGGCAAAGACACATGCCATGAGTGGTTGCCAATTAAAACAAAGCAGTTAGGAGGCTACAAAAGGAGAGAGAACGTCCATACTGAAGTGTAAGTTATAGTTATCATTTGTCAATCACAAAATAGTATTTTAAAGAAGTCAGGCTACTTGAGCTGCAAATTTGTTGGTGCATGTTGGCCGTTAGAGAAGGGCCCAGGTTCATTACCTGTGTGCTCACCTTTATAGAGTTCCGATTTTGTACAAGATTTGTTTACAAAAAAAACAGAAATGCAACGTTTGCCTTCACATTGCTATCATCTACAAGTTTTCATAGGGCAGTTTAAACTAGTGTTGGTTCTAATGTGATATTTGATGTAATATGTTGTATCGTTTATGTATTTTACATTTAAGTTCCAGGTGTAAAGGAAGCTAACTGCAATTCATTATTTTACAATTCATTTCTTACACTCTTTTTGTATGCTATGATTAACATGCAATATCATACAGACATATATGTCTCACCAGGAAAAGCTACTATAAAAGGTAAATGCTGTGGAGCTGCTGGTTCACAGCACTGGCACCTATTTTGTTTCAAATCCAGCACCACGTAGAATCACAACAAAACTGCACATTTGGTTTGAGACTCAGTACTTCCACTAATGCACTTCATTGCACAAAGACCCATCAAAATGTACAAAGAGTGCTTCCAAAGCCACCCCAAATGTGTAATCAATATTCATAACATTCAGCCATTTGATTTCAGTCAGTGAGTGTGTTAATTGAGAGAAGCAAAGGCTCCGTCAATATAAAGGCTGCTACTGTACCAGGGCTGGGTGTGTTGTTGAATATGATACCCCAAGGTGGTCCACTTTCAATCAGTCTGAGCAATTTGTTTCACTTACCTAGAGAAAAGAGAAAAACAAACAATTACATCATGCATTCAGAGTGTATGCTGCATTAGCACAAGGCATGGATTCATTCATTTGTTCATCCTGATTTACTTCAGCACTGACTGGCCAAAAGAGTCTCACAATTTGATTAAATTGAAATATCGTTCAGCATGTGATATTATTTGACAAACGACAATTTGAGTCCCAGTGTGTCCAGTTATTTAACATGCAACACAGCAAGCAGAAGGAGGTAATATCCCATGTATCCTCCAACACTTCAGTCAAGGTCAGGAATTAGATTATTGGTGATAATATCCAAGGTAAACTTTATAATTGAATTTCAAGCAATTTAAATCTAATATCGCTGTCACATTAGAAGGATGATAAACAGGATGAAGTTTATGTTGGTTGGAGACCAGACATCAGATCTCCAGTTTGGGGTTTTATTATCCTGCATGTAGTCGATAAAAATTAATAATTTGCCTCAGACTTTTTTTACTTGTACAATAGATGACTGACATTTATGTTGTTGTATACTGCAACACTGTAGGTATTCTCACATCACTCACAGTCTGGTACAACAGTTCAGATAATGAGACCCACAAAAGACTCCAATTAATTATCAATAGTGAGTCGTCAAAAATAATTGGCAACCATTCAATTAATAAAATCCCTCTCACAAATAACAAAAAGGATCTTAGATCAAATCTCACCAAGACAAGCTGTTCTAAAACTACTGCAGTGTGGACCCTGAACTCCTCATCCATAGAGTGCCCTACTGAGTGACTGGCACTATGTACCGCTGTGCCAAGTGTATTTGTGATATCTTGTTGGATATTTAATTGTGTCCATGTGTCTTGTATACATGCAATGATATTGATGGAACCAGGCTGTTCCACACTGTACAAACTCTACCAGCACAGCTGCATGGTGAACTGTGAACTGCTCTATTCCTTCTCTTCCCCTCTCCTCCCCTCCCTTTCTTCTTCTCCCTCTCTATCTGTATCCATTTATGTAAATGTCCGGGGTATCATCCCTGGAGTTTCTGTGTCTCTCGTGTGGCAGGTTGCCACTGATAAAGTTTACGTCAGGATCAGGAATCGTGGCTGCGCCTGCTGCCCTGGTCCTGTTGGACACCGGGAAGCCTTTTTGACATTTTCCTGGATTCATCCAAACTTTCTCTTTTTCAAAACGACATAATTTCTGTCAAATGTTGTATTTGTACTATGTTGTTTATCCTGTACACACGACATCTATTGCACGTCTGTCCGTCCTGGGAGAGGGATCCCTCCTCAGTTGCTCTCCCTGAAGTTTCTTCCATTTTTCCCCCTTTAATTATGGGGTTTCTTTTAGGAAGTTTTTCCTTGTGCGATACGAGGGTCAGAGGGTGTCGTAACCTGTACAGTATGTAAAGCACACTGAGACAAATGTATAATTTGTGATATTGGGCTATACAAATAAATTTGATTTGATTATGATTTTATTTTATTTATTTTTGACCAAAACTAATACCACTATTCTTTCACTAACTTAACCAAGTATTGTTGTTGCCTAAACATAACAAAGTAGTTATGTTTGGAATTCACAAAGTTAACCACGTGTTTAAAACTGTGAGCCTGCGTCCGTAGGTGACGGATAACGTTGATTACTTCATTTATGTAATAAATGTATATATTTGAACCCAAACCATGATCTTTTCCTAAACCTAACAGAGTAGTTTTGTTTTCTAGATATAACCAAGTACTTTTGTATGAATTGACAATGTTAACCATATGTTTAAATCTGCTTTGGAATGAGAACAGCTTATAATGTATACACATAACACACAATGATCAGAGAGATCCTGACAAATCTCATCTCGTTATCAATGTAGTTTTTAGCTTTAACTTTAGCTGTAACTCATTATAAAGTAAATATTGATTGCACAATGCAACGGCTTTAGAATAATATGACCTATGCGTTTAGATTGATTCCCTATGAAGCTTCCATTCACTATGCAATTCTGTCTGCCACCAAGTATGATGAAGGCTTGGTTGAAGTCACAAAGTCGCGGTAAACCAAATGCAGTGTGTCTTATTTTCAATGAAAGTAGCTAGCAGTAGCTAACTTCATACGCTCATTTTCATATTGCTGACGTCATTGCATTGTTCGGGAGGCAGACACCCTCTCCACATTTAGGAGCAGGCTAAAGACTTTCCTCTTCGATAAAGCTTATAGTTAGGGCTAGCTCAGGCTTGCCTAGAACCAAGCCCCTAATTATGCTGCTACAAGCTTAGACTGCCGGGGGACTTACACCTCTCTCCTCATCTCCCTCTCTATCTGTATGCATTCATGTCTCTTAAATCCATGTTATTAACTCAGCATCCGGGGCATCATCCCCGGAGTTTCAAGGGTCTAAGGACAGAGGGTGCCGTATGCTGTACAGTCTGTAAAGCCCACTGAGACAAATGTGTAAATTGTGATATTGGGTTATAAAAATTTTATTTGAATAATAATAATAATAATAATAATAATAATAATAATAATAATAAGCTTTATTTATATAGCACCTTTCATACAAGAATTGCAGCCCAAAGTGCTTCACAGCAAAAACATAGTACAAGATTAGACAGAGCATTTACAGTACAATAATCACAGTGTTGATGTAAATGAGTAGCATTAAAATTAATTTAAAAATAGCAGAATTAAAATTGTATAGAATAGCAGAATTAAAATTGTAGAAAATAGCAGAATTAAAATTGTATAAAATAGCAGAATTAAAATAGTATAAAATAACATTGGAAATCATACCTAGTTTCCCTATCTGTGCCGTACTTAACGACCCTCCTGCCGGGAAACCACATTCATTACACCATTCTTGTAAATGTTTTAAACTATCAGAGCCATATTTTGAAAGCTTGAGATCAACAATGGGCCCCTGTGGCCTTTCAACTGGTTTACTCCCTTTGCTACCCATTCCTGGTAGTCTTAAATCTATCGGTTAAAGCCAGTTTTTCTCCAATAATGAATGAATTTGATTGCACATTCATTCGTATAAAGCTTTATACAAATTATTGTGCAATCAAATTCAGTGATGGTGTCAGTTGCAGCAAGGGAACATGGTGCAAGAGGAGAGGGAGAGACCCTGCACTGTTGTCCGACGAACCGTGGACTAAGATTACTCAGAGCAGCATTGGCAATGAATTACATTACGATATATATACTGTATGTATACATTAAAACAGGATTTATTGCTAATAGTCTGAATAAGTCACTCAATTTGTCACTATTAGTATACTCGGAGGAAAACGGAGAGCAATCCGGTTGTGTTTGCGACAGCGGCGGCAACTATAATACCACTTGAAATCTCTTGGGAAGGGAGAGTTGAAAAGTTGTCTTTTGCCATTTTAATATACAGTATGTTCTTTGATGTGTGAGCCTATGCTTGTTCAGGGGAAATGAGTAAGGGACAGCTGCTTGTTTTCTCTGAAGCTTAAAAAGTAATATGTAATTTCATATCTCATTAAAGAGAAAGACGCAGACGCACAACTTTTTACGGTGGAGTGCCTCCAAAAGGTTGGCACTTATTGTACTGTACCTGCTGGATCGATAGAAATACAAATGTATCAACACGTGAATGAGCTTAACATAGTTTTAAAGGATATATATTACAATAAAGAGGGCTATTGGTAGTTGTGAGGGGGTACACATTAACAAATAACACATCAGAACCCCAATAAGACAGAAGCAGCTCTGCGAGATATGAGAAGGAGCAAAGATAAGGACACATTTTAGGCTTTGAGACAAGAGGAAGACAGGCACTGTAGGGAGGGAGGGCGAGATAACAGTGGAGAAGGTGAAAGAGATGAGTGATGAGTGCGACAGAGAGCTCTGGCAATCAGGATCCATGCCAGTCTGACATCTAGGTTACCAATGTTCAGCTTGCTAAAGACAACCAAAAACAAGTTTTTAAATAATTGGTGAGCTCTCTTAGCTACAAAATAAAGTAAGAGATTTGATAGCTTGTTTTAAGCCTAAACTGCACCAGAGTTCATTTCTTTGACATCAATTGTGGCACAATATGTGTTCAGAAACCTTTCCTCCGACAAGATGAAATTGATGTGGTAAAATGAAAAAGTGTGACCACATCTCAGTGTCAGTGTTGTCGATAAAGATGAGACAACAATTGATGGGAAAATACAAACTGACAAAATCTCATGTTGGGGGAAAGAAATTGATAAATAAATCAAATGTATATATTGTATCCCAATCAGTCCCGGTCAATAATTTGCTGGTTCCAGTATGTCAAATGTTAGGGTTTGCCGCTTTTCTCCATCTTTACATCTCTGAATAACTTTAGGTTTTGGACTTTTGATTCAATAAAACAAGTCATTTCAAGATGTCACTTTAGGCTCTGAGATATTGTGAATTTTTTTCCTTGGCATTTTCACTATGTTATGGCAATGTATTATGCTAAACGATCAATCGATTAATGAATTATAATTTTAAATAATCAACAGATATTTTAACAAAAAAAAACAGTTGGTTGCAGCTCTAAAATGATGGACGCTTCCTTTATATAAAAGTATGCAAATGTAAAATAACTGCCCAAATGCCAATCTTTGCATGAATGCATTTTAAAATAAAATGCATAATTTCCACAACACCTGTCAAAAACTAATCAGCAACATCTGTAATCCTGGGCGGAGGAACAAGTAGAGCAGAAGGATTCTGAGTCATAGTCCTGTGGCACAACACATACACACACATACATACACAAACACACAGAAGGAAAGTGACACCTACATGGGGCTCAAAAGGAGCACCTTTCTAATAGAGATGTACAACAACCCCTGCTGATTGTAAAAGACAAATCAAGCGACACATCCCCACTGCAGATGACAGATCTTAACTACAATGGGTAGTGGCTTTATTACAAAGGTCCCTGTTGAAACACAGTCTGGAAATTAATTTTATGCCTGATTTAGTACACGTTGGGGCTTGTATGCACCTACAGTATGGCTGATATAATCAACATCAGAGCCACTTCATCCCGCCGCATGAAAGAGAAAATAATATTTTTTTCTTAAAGTGACATGGATCAGATGCTCAGCCGGGTGCTCAGTTCAGTCTCATGAATAATTTCTCATACAGTAATTTGTCATACAGGGAGAGCAGGCTTCCTGTGCGTCATTTGGACGGGGGGAAGGTGTAAGGAATGGCTCCCACCTTATCTGATGGGCACTGATCAATTTGATGATTTTCATATTTGTGTAATTTGGGAAGAAATATTTGTCCTAAATTACAAAGGTAATAGGTTTGATGCTCAGGCTCCTTGTATTGGAGACACTTGGAATTGATGTCTGTGTGTGGGCAGGCAGAAGAAACAGGTTTCAAGGTTCTCACCTTTACAAGGATTTGTCAGAAAAAAATATATACAGCAGCTTGCAAAAATACTTACATACACATACATATATTTGTAGGGAGCCATCTCTTCTCTCTAGATCTTAGGCAGCAAGTATGAATTTCTTCTCTTTATATTAATTGTTATTTAGTAGAGAAAAGGCAGCTATGTACTTAAAAAGAAGTCTCAAGCTTTAAAAAGAGAAATAGAAAGCAATATTCATACACTTTACTCCTCTAATATTCTTGTCAGATGATGTTGGAATTTCCACAGCGGTGTTAGCTTTTTGTCACTATATCATTCTTTGAGTTTACACAATGCAATTCAAATGAGAGTATATCATTCCATGCATTAGGAGAGCCATAACTGATTACAAAAAGTTGAAGTCTCATGGGAATTCAAAGCAGTTTGTAACAGACGCAGGTTGAGTTTCACACACCATTTGCTGTAAGTCAAGCAAATCTCTAGATGAAAGGTTAAACGATGACATGTATCTTTCCCTTTTTCATTCCTTATAGCTCCAGTCGGAGAAGAGAAGTATGCAGGTCCTCTGTGTGAATTCAGAGAGGAAATTTGCTTTGAGCTTATCAATATCAGGCATATCCAAGATGTAACTTTGGTGCAAGATAATAAAAATAATGTAATTTCAACTTTCAGAGCTTAAACGCAGAATACAGGTTTATATACAGGCAATGCTTACAATACGTTTATATTCCTTTAGATTACAATAAACCTTGATTAGATCATTTTAGCTTTAAGCTCTTTGTGGTTCATTTCAGTCTTTTAGATTTACAACACATTCCTTTCCGTTTTTTTGACAGGATAGAAACAAAAATATGTTTGAGGTCGAGATGACCAACTCAATTTTTAAATCCAAAAGAGAAAAAGCAAAATTACAGGATGTGGCTGTTGCAAGTGAACTACACACTCAAGTGTCCTCTGTTCTCCTCACAACCAAGGTTAAACTGAATGGAACATCCACTGCAGGTGATTAATGCGGGAAATAAATGTCAAGCTAACTTATTAGCCAGTGGAGAAATAATATGAACCTTTAACATGAAGGATGAGTCATTTCAGCTAATGCTACAAATTAATGACTAGTGCATGAGCCCCCGTACCACTGAGCAGGAACGATTCATGAGAGGAACCTTTTTGATTTCTTTCTTGTGTCATGTGTGGAGCAAGTGATGCATTTTCATGCAACACAAAAAAGATATCATAATGTATTGACTATGTACATACAGGTTGAGCAAATCATGGCATTCGTACTTCACATTAGAAGTCTCTGTAGCACATACGTCGACCAGAAGCCATTTTCTGAGTAACTCTGGGGATTTTGACGAATACCTATGAAGCATCAAACCCAACTGTGTTAATATTGAATAAGCCTGTCATGTTTGAGTTATTTTCCTCATTGAGAGAAACACAAATACTGGCTAAAATGCTGTTGATGTACAGAGCTGCAGCATTGTCTGTGTTAACTGTGATGTTCAGGCTGAATGACACTCTACACAGACTGTGAAGAATGTCTTCCTCTAGTTGAGATGCATTTCCCTCTGCTTCTCCCTGGCTATATTTTATTCATGCTAGATCTACAGTACTTTAATCAAGCAATTACACTACTATTGTAATTTGAAGTGTGTTCAATTAGTCCATACCCTAGCAGTCTAAATTCGACCTTGTACAGACTCTCAGATCCTGCAGCGAATTGTCTTGAGTTATCTTCTGAGGGTGAAGTCACAGCTACACATAATGCTTTGAATCAGAAGTATCTCTCAACCACAGTGGCAGATTATATCAAACAATTACAATTTTCAAGAATATTTGATTATATCCTTTCAATCCTGTTCCACCATAACGTTTGATGCTGCTTAACATCGTGTCCCGAGGGGAAAATGTTTTACTTCCATTAGAGGCTATTAGTACTTCAATATGCAATTGCTCATTATGAATTAAAAGTAAATTTCACAAAGAGGGTAGCAACATGCCTGCAATCTGTGCCTCAGTACATTAAGAGCTCTAACTGCTCAGCGTGCTGTTCTCCCTTCACATTCAAATGCAAGCTTTTCAAGTCAGAGCCCAGCAGCTAAATCAATATTTTGAATTTAAAGTTCCAACAAGGTCATACAGCACATTGAGATCGTTGTTTAAATTAAGACCACCACGAGCAACTTACTTTTTGATACAAACTATTTATCCAAATTCAGGAATCAGAAGGTTTCAAGGACAGAATTGATGTATTGTACTTCTTTGGTTTTGGTTGAATGGACAGGCTTTAGCATTCCACCAATACAATCAAATTACAAAGCATAGTCTAAAAATGTATTCATGCAATTCTGTAGGACAGGTGGTGAACAACAAAGGTGTGAGGAGTGGATTTGTCATCTTCCTGCTCGTTGTCAGGTTGCTGTGTGAGCTAATGTCATTGCTATTTACAGTCTGTGGGAGGAAACGCTTCTCTTCTGCTACGGATAACATTGCACATTATTATTGAGTAATGTTAGAAAATGAAAAGTTCCATGTACAGTCTAAAACAATGACTTAAACATTATTTGTCCAATAACTCCACATTTGCATCACATAAATACCTTTGAATACATGAATCAGTATTTTTAATGTTTGGCTGGTTTTATTCCAAGGGGAATTAATCAAATATTAAAATCTTATATTATTTACACAACATATATTTATTCACGCTACAACACGCTTCTAAGACTATAAAACAACTCCAAAGGAATTGTGACTTTTTTCAGGCATCTGTACCAATATGCCACACGTCTGTTTTGGAGCCAGACCTCATACAAAAAAGGGTAAAAAGCTGCTGAATTCCTGCCCTTTAATATAATTCCTGCACACCATAATCGCCTATCATCTTATGCAGATTCTTTTTTCCTCTTTTCACATTATATGGATGAAAATCTCATTTAAAAAAAAATATTCATGCATTGACCTAATTTAATAAGTCAAAAGAGACAGCATTGCTAACCCACTGTTCTTGGCTGCTTGGACTGTGTCCTATGTATCCTGCTTTCTCATACATTAGCTGCATGATCAATTGGAGTCCAGTCAACTTTGTGCCACTGACAGTTGTACTCTGTCGGTCATAATTGCAGGCCGGGTTTTAATACGTCTGCATTTCATACTATCTTACCTGAGCCCAAGTTTCTTACTGCTGATGTTCATTTGATTGGCTGTAAAACAAACCCGTGGAGCCTCCTCACCTTTCTATCTAAGACGTACACTTGAATACCTGAACAATCTTTAAGTATTATTTTCTTCCTGCTTCATATTTTCTTTATATGCACTATATGCATAAATAGTCACACTTAATTCCTAGAGAATTAATCTACCACTTTGGACCATCTCTACAGTTACTGGAAACAGAAAATCCATATGTGGGCAACCATTGTGCACAGCTTTGTGGAGCTGAGCTGGCAACCCTGCAAGCAACAACCACCACATGATAAATATGCCCCCAAACCAGCGCAGTACGCGAGGAATTACATGCAAATTGGATAATTCTGCACGCATGAGTTACATCCAATTCCCACATTCAGTACCAATGCATGCAACATACAGTATGTGCTGTGTAGTGATGTGAACAGTAAGGGTGTGGAGCTCGGGGACGTGGATAGGTGTATCACACTTTCCTGCAGTAGAGCTTGCATGAATTTTTTAAATCTTAACATTGTCAACGTTGCCAATGAACATAAACTGAGGTTTTGCCAAATTGAATATCAACATTCTTGTCTGGCAACAAGGTTGGCCCAAACATTAAAAACAAACAGAAACAGAAGTGGCAAATGTGTCTATTTACACATCAGCAGACACAGAGAAACATCAAGTTGTTTTTGTGCCCACCTGACATATTTAATTCCAATATTATTTCCACCATTTATTAATTCATTCCAACCAACTATATCTAAATATTTAGCTTTTTAGCAGCTATTTCAGCAGAAATTTGATTTCTGAGATGTCTGCCTTCCAAAGCTAACTTTCCAGCCTGTACTCAGCAGAGTCAAAAAGAAAAAGAATTATCTTCACCCACTGATGGGCATGTTCAGCTGCTCTGGAGTGGTGGGTTGTGCACCAGAGACCCGTCACAGTTGCTGCTGTTCCTGCCATTAGATGACAGAGGTGGATAGGAGTCATGCATTACATAATGCATCTTTACGTCTTGTTGACCCCATCATATTTTGAAGGACAGTGCTTCTTGTGTGAGTTCTTTTCATTTCACTGTGAAGCGGCAGAATACTTTTAGAAGAAGTGAAGCAATGACACCCTTGATGTTTTCACACTCACCCTGCATGCCAGGGCAGCAAACAATAGAGTGGAACCAGCCACATTAGCACGACTCCTCTGACCTGCAGCTCATGTAGTACCACACACAGTCACGTCATTTATTTAATTTGCACTGCAGCTTTTCCTCATTTATGCTTATTATAAAAAGATTGTCATGAGCCTA
Source organism: Cottoperca gobio (assembly GCF_900634415.1). Taxonomy (NCBI): domain Eukaryota; kingdom Metazoa; phylum Chordata; class Actinopteri; order Perciformes; family Bovichtidae; genus Cottoperca; species Cottoperca gobio. The sequence continues at coordinate 1,187,845 of NC_041368.1, read as the reverse complement.
CCAAACATTAATGTAATATTAATATTCTTCAACCTATTGAGTCCGGTGTGAAAGACACACACAGCTAAATTACAGTACACAGTATATTGCGTTATAAAAAATTCCTCTAACATCTACTTGGTTTGGTATAGTTATCTTTTGTAATATATATATATATATATATATATATATATATATATATATATATATATATATATATATATATAATGTATAAACATACAAAAAGGTCTGATTTTTACAGTTATGTACAGATTTGTGAGATCAAATAATGGTTTGATTACAAGCTTGTGGATTTGATCTTATACGTCCATTAATGTTCCAAGTCCACAGAAAACTAGCTGGGGTCATTATAGCTGATTTCCTTTCCCATAATCAAATAACTGTTCCATTGTTATACGATTAAAAGCAACAGTCTATATTGTTGTGCTAATCAGATTCACATCAGTATTATTTTGTCACCCAAGCAAACACATGTTCACACTGGGGGTCAAGAGAATATCACAAACACGCTGCATTATTATAGCTCTGTAATGTATATCACTGGGAAACTTCTAAATACGCCTGTGAGACACGTGTGGATACGGTAGATCTCAATATCCACCTTTAGTCAGACACTTACTATTACTATTCCTCATTGCTTTGTGAGACATTGTTACTGTTTTTTTTCAAATACTGTGAGACTTCTCTTAGAGCTGCTGCATCCTGCTTATAACATAATATCATTTGGTCATGAGTTTTAGATATTATTGGGAGGAACAATGGAAGAGTAAAGTGCGGCAGTGAGCTGTTAGATGATGAGCTATTTATTTACACATTAGCACCTTTTACCTTTTGACTGCTGTGCTGTGCAACAAGCACCCGCTCCATGTCAGCAGAGTTCAAATGGCCACAGTTGCTCACGGCTCATCTCAGCAGCAAAAGCATAAATAACCGGTACAAAAGCATCTACACAAATGACTTCTCAAAACAGTCTCTAAACTCATAATAGCCTGATGCCAAATACAGACAAACTGCAGGAATAACAAGTAGTCCCTCCCCGTCGCTGACTGAAGCACACTTTGCAGCTTGTTGTGATTCACAACAGCCATAACAATTACCCCACTGAGAAACTAACACGTCTCTGACACAGGCACAACAACATTTTACATAAGGTTTGTCACAAAGGTAGAATTCAGGGTTTCTCTTACTTTGTTCATCCTTTGCAACCCTCATGAAACAGTTTCAACTGAAGTACTTCACATGCACTTTCTTTCAAACCAAACTTACAAAAGTCCGCACCCAAAATAGTGCCTCTGCCCTGTTCACTGTTCATCCACGGGAAAGAAAAGTATCCGTTGGTTGTAATGAGCCTGGGTCCCAGTGTGGAGCTAAATTAATGCTGTCTGGATGCCCGATGGCAGAGGCATTGCAGCCCAGCTGGCTCCTGGGTGACTGCATTCATTCATAGCACCTTAACCACATACCCCAGAGGAGCCTCACCTCCTTGCCTCACACTAAATAAGACTTGCTGTTCAGCCACCGCAAGCTAATAGCAAAACAGAAAGGGGACATTGCCCCTAGGAAGAAAACAACGAATGCTCTTTTTCAGATCCTGCCATGGTAATCTGTCTTCCCAGCAATGCAAATCCATACTCCAGGGGGGCAGAGAATTGGTACAGCGATGTCTCCACACCCACAGGACTGGTACCACTGACCTATCAACATTATGTCATCTTTCCTCTGAACTATGGTTGTCATATCTCATTGATTCAGACTATGTCACACAATCCCTTTACAGATTACTTTTTGTTTCTTATCTCCAGTACATCTCTACCTTATGTAGCAATGACAGTGAATGTAAAATAAATGAGCTACCTCTTCCAGTGCAAATGCATAAATATTCCTATCCAATTTCTTGAATCATTTATGCGCATAGAAATAGTTGCCAGGAGAGAGTTGTGAGAGTTTGAGCAATCAACAGGGGGTGGGGAGGTTGAGCTAATATTAGCCAGGATGAGTTGGAAAAACAACTTGACATTTATGTGCCCAAATTAGCTTTAGTTCTCAGCTCTGTCACATCAGTCATCTTAGTATTCGGGTGTTTTCTAATGTCCTAAAATGTGGCCTGTCTGTGTCATAACAGTGGTAAACCTACACAGAGCTAACATAGCTAAGACCTGTAAGGCTATTTAAATATCCAGCCTGCTCTTGGCTGATGTCCGGTGGCAGGAAAGTTAGACTCAGGACAACCCAGCAAGAGGACTGATCTTTGAATCTTCGAAACCTTGAGGATTAATTCCTTCGAAACCTTGAGGATGCTTGTACACCACTGTTAACGCTTCGGAAGCCTAAACAGTGGTGTACAAAGTTCATTGTTCGTGTGCAGGGTGAGGAACATGGTGTTGTGGGCTAAAGGCTTTGAAAATGTTCCTTTGGGACTCGATTCAGACCTTCCGTGGTAAACTACATTTTCATCTGACTGACTCCGCAGTGTGTGGCCAACCTCTAGTCCTTTCCAGGGTTTGTCTACACATCATTAAAATTGCTACTCAGTGGGCTTAACAGCTGGCCAAATAAAAGCAATCGAAGTTAGTGGAGCAAGAAAGGCTTTTAAAAAGCTTCACAATTTGAATGATGTTGTAAAGAAATAATGCATAGAATAATGCATAGAGTGGGAGTGCATTTCATTTGAATCCTCAGAGTCTGTGCTCCGATGATAACAAAAGAGACTATATATAAATGACAGTTTGTAAGTTGTTTGCCGTCCCTGTAAAATATCACACCTCTTCCTCTGTATCAAATGTAAAAGCAGCAGCGAGATGAAAATCCTCTGTAAGTCAGAGCGTGTGTGAGGCTTCTCTTTTCATTCATGGTGATTGCAGCTTTGACCCATGCTCGTCTGCTGCAGACAGCCACCTTATTCTAACTTCACTGTTACTGATCTTAACAGCTGAAGGCAGGCTGAATATAACACTGATGATTCTATTGGCAACAGGTTCAGAGAGTAGCATGAGCCTGACCAAATCAAATACATTTTCGAGAGGCCGAGCTCTGTGTGACAGTGTTTGGTGAACACAATTGGTGGCACAAATCCAGATTCCCAAAGAGAGCAATCAATAATTAAAGAGATCTAAAATCTTTTACTAATTGCTTTTTATCGATCATATTCCAAACCCAGTAATTATCTTGTAAGATATTTGCCTGCTGACATCGGTTCGTGCTGAAATGATGAAAAGAACAAATGAATAATTGCATGGACTTAATTCAAAGGCTGGTATATTTATCACAACTATGATAATTTCGTGATTACAAGAAAAGTGTATTACATGGCAGAACAGAAGTACAGGAAGCATTTCTTTTTTCATTTTGGAGGTTTAAGCCTTTGAGGTGACGGATCAGACTAGATAAGACTAGAGTTTATAACGGTTGGATTTTACTTTTTGCCAAGAACAAGCCCCTGTCTTATTGTATAATGAGGGTGTAGATGGCCCTATGGAATATCTGAAATGATTGTTTCCTGTAAATTTGGAAATAAACTTAATTAAATTAGGACTCATTTCCTGCTGTCTTTGGCTGTAAAGGTCATGTTTGAGGCTGAATAGCTACTGGCTTTAAATGTTTCCACTAAAGTTCAGATTTACACCGAGGTCTCTGTGTTGTTGAAGTTCACTGAGCAATGGTCCACCCTCAGTACTGGCCTAGTTATTGCTTGGCAAGCAATCAATGCCCTTAGTGGTAGCTGATCTTAGAGCAATGATAACTCAATTTCCTGTTTGAAGGTGCACAAACATCTCGACAGGGATGTGACCTTCAAGCTGGTGAGGTAATGCTGAATTTTTCAAAAACCTCTTCAATTATTCATGACACTTTGCTCTCAGAAATTTCTTCCACCAGCTTTCTTTTCCTTTTTTCTGCTCTGTTAGTGCCAGGTAGCTAAGCTCAATGGTAGCCCCTTTTATGAACTTGTTGTATTATTCATCTGAGGATTTCCCCACCCACATTATAATGCTGCTGAAAGCAGCCCCAATGCAATTACATTAAACTGCATGCTCACATGTGTGCACATACACTGTCTCTGACAAACCCACATGATCTAAATAGTATGCATGTACACACACACGTGTTTTGTGCAATCTGTCAGGGAAATAAAGAGCTATTATGCTTTGACAAGCCTTGTGAAACGACAATAGTGTGGCTGTACGAAGACACACATGCATACACATATTTCTTCATCTTGAATACACAAGTGCTACACTGTCATACAGTCACATCGCAGGTGCCACCTCTTCAGTTTCCTCTGCTGCTTTCCATTTCAAGCTTACCTTGAGCTTTGGGAAATGTATTGTCATTCTCTAGCAGGTAGAAACTCATCACAGACAAACAATGTCCTAGTTTCTTTTAGGCTGTCACCATTTTTGATAGTAAGTTGCCATTGCTGTGGTGTTTTTGCATTGCAAGACCTCACTCCCTCGCAGTGTACAGTGTGTCCAGTGACGTTATATTTCTTGGATTTACTATATATATATATATATATTGTTTGTGACACACTTGTCTATTCAGTCTTCATTGTTATTGATTTACAGGCTACACTTCTATTTCAAACAAACCATGACAATTATTACATTTCTTTCTCACTTTTCTTCCAATAAAAACCTAACCATATACAAGCATTTCCATTTTTACCAGCCTTGTGCAGATTTCTGATGATGATTTCTAATGTAACTTGTGAATTTGAACAAATTCCCCTGCACCGTGTTTTGTTTACACAGATCAGGTGGCGCAGGGCAATGTGGTATTCATCTTAGCATGAAACTGTGCTGTGATTTCATCCGTTCTGACCCCTCACAAAGATCATTATTTATCTGCTTTTATTTATTTCACTTTGATCAAATGAATTTGAACATTGAAATGCTCGACACATTTCAAATTTAAATGAAGAGGTTACACTTAAATTAATAGGTGATTCTTATAAATGCTATCATCAACAACTGCTTGAGGAATGTAAAAAAACATCTTCTTCCAGCTGATTAAACAGGAATGAAATGTTCCTGTTTCATGCTTCATGCTGCACGAGGATTGTGCTTTGTACAAGCTACATTGAATACATTCATTCAGCAGTTGTTATAAAAACAAGATTGTATACAAAAAAAACTTTAAGTACATATGTATAAATGCAATGTATTTCTTATTATCCATTATTATCGAAGTTACTTTGGTTCTGCATTTATTTTCTTCAAATGCTTAAAGGGACGGTGTGTAGGATGTGTCCCTGAATACCCCTCTGCTCTCCGCTCCCTTTACAAGACATCCCTAACGAGCTGCGTTTCCACTTCACAGAGGCCATCCTTACTATAGCACGACTTTGTAACACTTTATAATAACCATCATTAATAAATGGTAAATTGATAGTTGATTAAACTTTAGTTAATAGTTATTTCACTGTTAATAAACTGTGTAAACAATTACATTATAAGTAATAATGTTATTATAATAACTATTAATAATATAATTAGCCTTGGGAACCATCACCTTATCGTGGTGGAGAGGTTTGTGTGTCCCTATGAACCTGAGAGCTGTGTTGTCTGGAGCCTAGTGCTCCTGGTAGGGTCTCCCAAGGCAAATTGGTCTCAGGCGAGGGGCCAGACTAAGAATGGTTCAAAAACGACTTCATGAAAGAAAGGGAAAGGAAAGGAGAGACCCTGCTCGGAGGAAGCCCGGGGCCCCCGTCTGGAGCCAGGCCCAGAGGGAGGGCCCGACAGCGAGCGCCTGGTGGCCGGGTTTGCCACGGAGCCCGGTCGGGCACAGCCCGAAGAAGCTACGTGGTGCCTCCCATCCATCCATCCTGTGGGCCCACCACTCATGGGAAAAACCGCTGGGGTCGGGTGCGCTGTCACACGGGTGGCAGTGATGGTCAGGGACCTCGACGGACCAGACCCGGGCAGCAGAGGCTGGCTCTGGGGACGTGGAACGTCACCTCTCTGTGGGGGAAGGAGCCGGAACTAGTGCGGGAAGTGGATCGCTACTAGTTGGATCTGGTGGGGCTTACCTCCACGCACAGTCTTGGCTCTGGAACCGTACTCCTGGATAGGGGTTGGACTCTATTCTTCTCCGGAGTTGCCCAAGGTGTGAGAGGTCGGGCCGGGGTGGGGATACTCACTAGCCCCTGGCTGAGCACCGCTACGTTGGAGTTTATCCCGGTGGACGAGAGGGTCGCCTCCCTACGCCTTCGGGTTATGGGGGGGAAAACAAAATGTTGTTTGTGCCTATGCCCCAAACCGCAGTTCCAAGTATTCGGCCTTCTTGGAGACCCTGAATGGAGCCCTGCAGGGGGCTCCAGTAGGGGACTCCGTAGTCTTGCTGGGAGACTTCAACGCACACGTGGGAAACGATGGAGACACCTGGAGAGGTGTGATTGGGAGGAAGGGCCTCCCTGATCTAAACCCGAACGGTCGTTTGTTGTTGGACTTCTGTGCTAGTCATGGAATGGCCATAACAAACACCATGTTCGAACATAAGGATGCTCATAAGTGCACGTGGTACCAGAGCACCCTAGGCCAAAGGTCAATGATCGATTTCGTAATCGTATCATCTGATCTGAGGCCGCATGTTTTGGACACTCGGTGAAGAGAGGGGCGGAGCTGTCGACTGATCACCATCTGGTGGTGAGTTGGGGGAAGACTCTGGACAGACCTGGTAAACCCAAACGGGTAGTGCGGGTGAACTAGGAACCCTCGAACACCGTGGTGGACCCCGGTGGTCAGGGAAGCCGTCCGACTGAAGAAGGAGTCCTTCCGGGTTATGTTATCCGGGAGGACTCCGGAAACAGTTGCAGGGTATCGGACTAGAAGGGCGGCAGCTTCTGCCGTGTCAGAGGCAAAGCAGCGGGTGTGGGAGAAGTTCGGAGAAACTATGGAGAAGGACTTTCGGTCGGCACCAAGGTGCTTCTGGATAACCGTCCGGAACCTCAGGAGGGGGAAGCGGGGAACCTCTGATTGAAGAGGAACAATGCGGATTCCGTCCTGGTCGTGGAACAACAGACCAACTCTTTACTCTTGCAAGGATCCTGGAGGGGGCCTGGGAGTACGCCCATCCGGTCTACATGTGTTTTGTGGATCTGGAGAAGGCGTATGACCGGGTCCCCCGGGTGATACTGTGGGAGGTGCTGCTAGAGTATGGGGTGAGGGGGTCACTTTTGAGGGCCATCCAATCCCTGTACGCCCAAAGCGAGAGATGTGTCCGGATACTCGGCAGTAAGTCGGACTCGTTTCCCGTGAATGTTGGCCTCCGACAGGGCTGCGCTTTATCACCAATCCTGTTCGTGATTTTCATGGATAGGATATCGAGGCGTAGTCGTGGAGGAGAGGGGTTGCAGTTCGGTGACCTGAGGATCTCATCGCTGCTCTTTGCAGATGATGTGGTCCATATGGCCTCATCGGTCTGTGACCTTCAACAGTCACTGGATCGGTTCGCAGCCGAGTGTGCAGCAGTTGGGATGAGGATCAGCACCTCCAAATCTGAGGCCATGGCTCTCAGCAGGAAACCGGTGGATTGCCTACTCCGGGTAGGGAATGAGCCATTACCCCAAGTGAAGGAGTTCAAGTACCTCGGGGTCTTGTTCGCGAGTGAGGGGACAATGGAGCGAGAGATTGGCCGGAGAATCGGAGCAGCGGGGGCGGTATTACAGTCACTTTACCGCACCGTTGTGACGAAAAGAGAGCTGAGCCAGAAGGCAAAGCTCTCAATATACCGGTCGATCTTCGTTCCTACCCTCACCTATGGTCATGAAGGCTGAGTCATGACCGAAAGAACGAGATCACGGGTACAAGCGGCCAAAATGGGTTTTCTCAGACGGGTGGCTGGCGTCTCCCTTAGAGATAGGGTGAGAAGCTCAGCCATCCGTGAGAGACTCGGAGTAGAGCCGCTGCTCCTTTACGTTGAAAGGAGCCAGTTGAGGTGGTTCGGGCATCTAGTAAGGATGCCATCTGGGCGCCTCCCTAGGGAGGTGTTCCAGGCACGTCCAGCTGGGAGGAGACCCCGGGGAAGACCCAGGACTCGGTGAAGAGATTATATCTCCTCACTGGCCTGGGAACGCCTCAGGATCCCCCAGTCGGAGCTGGAGGATGTGGCCCGGAGAAGGGAAGATTGGGGTTCCTTACTGGAGCTGCTGCCCCCGCGACCCGATCCCGGATAAGCGGTAGACGATGGATGGATGGATAATTAGCCTTGTGCTCCTGGTAGGGTCTCCCAAGACAAATTGGTCTCAGGCGAGGGGCCAGACTAAGAATGGTTCAAAACGACCTCATGAAAAAAAGGGAAAGAGAAGGAGAGAGCCTGCCCGGAGGAAGCCCGGGACCCCGTCTGGAGCCAGGACAAGAGAGAGGGCCCGACAGCGAGCGCCTGGTGGCCGGGTTTGCCACGGAGCCCGGTCGGACACAGCCCGAAGAAGCTACGTGGTGCCTCCCATCCATCCATCCTGTGGGCCCACCACTCACAGGAAGAAATGCTGGGGTCGGGTGCGCTGTCACACGAGTGGCAGTGATGGTCAGGGACCTCGACGGACCAGACCCAGGCAGCAGAGGCTGGATCTGGAGACGTGGAACGTCACCTCTCTGTGGGGCAAGGAGCCAGAAATAGTGCGGGAGGTGGAGCGCTACCAGTTGGATTTGTTGGGGCTTACCTCTACTCACAATCTTGGCTCTGGAACCGTACTCCTGGATAGGAGTTGGACTCTATTCTTCTCCGGAGTTGCCCAAGTTGCCAAGTTGCCCAAGTTGTTTGTGCCTATGCCCCAAACCGCAGTTTAGAGTATTCAGCCTTCTCGGAGACCCTGAATGGAGCCCTGCAGGGGGCTCCAGTAGGGGACTCCGTAGTCTTGCTGGGAGACTTTAACACGCATGTGGGAAATGATGGAGACACCTGGAGAGGCGTGATTGGGAGGAACGGCCTCCCTGATCTAAACCCGAACGGTCGTTTGTTGTTGGACTTCTGTGCTAGTCATGGAATGGCCATAACAAACACCATGTTTGAACATAAGGATGCTCTTAAGTGTACGTGGTACCAGAGCACCCTAGGTCAAAGGTCAATGAGCGATTTTGTAATCGTATCATCTGATCTGAGGCCGCATGTTTTGGACCCTCGGGGGAAGAGAGGGGCGGAGCTGTCAACTGATCACCATCTGGTGGTGAGTTGGATCAAGGGGTGGGGGAAGACTCTGGACGGACCTGGTAAACCCAAACAGGTAGTGCGGGTGAACTGGAAACGTCTGGAGGAAGACCCTGTCGAGGAGATCTTCAATTCACACCTCCGGCGGAGCTTTTCAGACATCCCTGTGGAGGTTGGGGGCATTAAACCTGAGTGGGTGAAGTTCAAAGCCTCTATAGCTGAAGCTGCAGTGAGGAGCTGAGGTCTCAAGGTCTTAGGTGCCTCAAGGGGCGGTAACCCTCGAACACCATGGTGGACCCCGGTGGTCAGGGAAGCCGTTCGACTGAAGGAGTCCTTCCGGGTTATGTTATCCAGGAGGACTCTTGAAACAGTTGCAGGGTACTGACGGACTTGAAGGGTGGCTGCCTCTGCTGTGGTAGAGGCAAAGCAGCGGGTGTGGGAGAAGTTCGGAGAAGCTATGGAGAAGGACTTTCGGTCGGCATCAAGGTGCTTCTGGATAACCGTCCGGAACCTCAGGAGGGGGAAGCGGGGAACCATCCAAGCTGTGTACAGCAAGGGTGGGACCCTGCTGACTTCGACTGAGAAGGTTATTGGGCGGTGGAAGGAGCACTTTGAGGAACTCCTGAATCTGACTAACACGCCCTCTATGGTAGAGGCAGAGCTGGAAGCTGATAGGGGACCATCGTCAATTTCCCTGTTGGAAGTCACTGAGGTAGTCAAACAACTCCACACTGGCAAAGCCGCAGGGGTTGATGAGATCCGTCCAGAAATACTGAAGGCTTTGGGTGTTGAGGGGCTGTCTTGGTTGACATGCCTCGTCAACATTGCGTGGAAGTCTGGGACAGTGCCTAGGGGGTGGCAGACCGGGGTAGTGGTTCCCCTATTCAAAAAGGGGGACCAGAGAGTGTGTGCCAACTACAGGGGTATCACACTTCTCAGACTCCCCGATAAAGTCTACTCCAAGGTGCTGGAAAGGAGGGTTCAGCCGATATTCGAACCTCTGATTGAAGAGGAACAATGTGGATTTCGTCCTGGTCGTGTAACAACGAACCAAATCTTCACTCTCGCAAGGATCCTGGAGGGGGCCTGGGAGTACGCCCAACGGGTCTACATGTGTTTTGTGGATCTGGAGAAGGCATATGACCGGGTTATACTGTGGGAGGTGCTGTGGGAGTATGGGGTGTAGGAGGTCACTTCTGAGGGCCATCCAATCCCTGTACACCCAAAGCGAGAGTTGTGTCCGGATACTCTGTAGTAAGTCGGACTCGTTCCCAGTGAATGTTGGCCTCCGCCAGGGCTGCGCTTTATCACCAATCCTGTTTGTAATTTTCATTGACAGGATATCGAGGCGTAGTCGTGGAGGAAAGGGGTTGCGGTTCGGTGGCCTGAGGATCTCATCACTGCTCTTTGAAGATGATGTGGTCCTGATGGCGTCATCGGTCTGTGACCTTCAGCAGTCACTGGATCGGTTCGCAGCCGAGTGTGAAGCGGTTGGGATGAGGATCAGCACCTCAAAATCTGAGGCCATGGCTCTCAGCAGGAAACCGGTCGATTGCCTACTCCGGATAGGGAATGAGCCCTTACCCCAAGTGAAGGAGTTCAAGTACCTTGGGGTCTTGTCCGCGAGTGAGAGCACGATGGAGCAAGAGATTGGCCGGAGAATCGGAGCAGAGGGGTCGGTATTACAATCACTTTACCGCACCGTTGTGAAGAAAAGAGAGCTGAGCCAGAAGGCAAAGCTCTCGATCTTCCGGGCGATCTTCGTTCATACCCTCACCTATGGTCATGAAGGCTGGGTCATGACCGAAAGAACGAGATCACAGGTACAAGCGGCCACAATGGGTTTTCTCAGACGGGTGGCTGGCGTCTCCCTTAGAGATAGGGTGAGAAGCTCAGCCATCCGTGAGAGACTCGGAGTAGAGCCACTGCTCTTTTGCGTTGAAAGGAGCCAGTTGAGGTGGTTGGGGCATCTAGTAAGGATGCCACCTGGCCGCCTCCCTAGGGAGGTGTTCCAGGCACGTCCAGCTGGGAAGAGACCCAGGGAAGACCCAGGACTCGGTGGAGAGATTATATCTCTTCACTGGCCTGGGAACGCCTCGGGATCCCCCAGTTGGAGGTGGCAGATGTGGCCCGAAGAAGAGAAGTTTGGGGTTCCATACTAGAGCTGCTGCCCCCGCGACCCGACACCGGATAAGCGGTAAACGATGGATGGATAATTAATATTCTATTATTATTTGTTTGTGTAAAAATTGGTTTATAAATGTGTATTGTATAATACCTAATAAGAGAAGATACAAATTACATTTTGATTAGATTAGTAAACTATTTGTTAACAGTCCATTGTTGCACACATTCTAACATTTTATATAATATATATAGTATTTGGTAATGATTATCAAATGGTTTGTAAAACATCTATAACATATGACATAGATACATAGACTAGAAACAAATTAACCTTTGGCAAAGTATTAACTATCCGTCCAAATAATGTTCATAGATACTTTACAAATTATTTTTTAACCATTTTCCAAGGTTTTATAATCATCAGTTGCAACTTTATAATAGCTACCCAAATCATGTTTGGAGACAGTAATTAACCATAAACCAAGCATTACAAATATCTTCTCCGTCTATCTATGTAATGATTATAGATTTATTTTTAATAATTTGTTAATCCATCCATCGTCTACCGCTTATCTGGGGTCGGGTCGCGGGGGCAGCAGCTCAAGTAAGGAACCCCAAACTTGACTTCTCCGGCCACATCCGCCAGCTCAAACTGGGGGATCCCGAGGCATTTCCAGGCCAGTGAGGAGATATAATCTCTCCACCGAATCCTGGATCTTCCCCAGGGTCTTGTCCCAGCTGGACGTGCCTGGAACACCTCCCTAGGGAGGCGCCCAGGTGGCATCCTTACTAGATGCCCCAACCACCTCAACTGGCTCCTTTCAACACAAAGGAGCAGCGGCTTGACTCCGAGTCTCTCACGGATGACTGAACTTCTCACCCTATCTCTAAGGGAGACGCCAGCCACACGTCTGAGAAAACCCATTTTGGCCGCTTGTACCCATGATCTCGTTCTTTCAGTCATGACCCAGCCTTCATGACAATAGGTGATGGTAGGAATGAAGATCGACCGGTAGATCGAGAGCTTCGCCTTCTGGCTCAGCTCTGTCATACGCCTTCTCCAGATCCAAAAAACACATGTAGATGGGCGTACTCCCAGGTCCCCTCCTGGATCCTTGCGAGAGTGAAGAGTTGGTCCGTTGTTCCACGACCAGGACAGAATCCGCATTGTTCCTCTTCAATCAGAGTTTCGACTATCGGCCAAACCCTCCTTTCCAGTGCCTTGGAGTAGACTTTACCAGAGAGGCTGAGAAGTGTGATACCCCTGTAGTTGGCACACACTCTCTGGTCCCCCTTTTTGAATAGGGGAACCACCACCCCTTGAGGCACCTAAGACCTTGAGACCACAGCTCATCACCGCAGCTTCAGCATTAGAGGTTTTGAAGATCGCCCACTCAGGTTCAATGCCCCCAACCTCCACAGGGATGTCTGAAAAGCTCCGCCGGAGGTGTGAGTTGAAGATCTCCAGGACAGGGGCTTCCTCCAGATGTTCCCAGTTCACCCGCACTACCCGTTTGGGCTTACCAGGTCTGTCCAGAGTCTTCCCCCACCCCTTGATCCAACCCGGCCACCAGGCGCTCGCTGTTGGGCCCTCCCTCTGGGCCTCAGGCTTCCTCCGGGCAGGGTCTCTCCTTTCCTTTCCCTCTGTTTCATGAAGTTGTTTTTGAAATTTGCTAATCAAACTCTTAAATCCTAAATAACTAAATACTGGCCCTTTAAAGACTTATTTACCACCAGGCTGAAATGCAGTGTTTTACTCCCCTTTCTGGTTGAAAGTTTCAGACATAGAAATGGAATGAGAGTAGAACAGATATTGAACTTTGTGTGTATTTGACTAGTTCAAAGGAAACTGACACTGTGCTTTGACTACAGGAATAGAATGAGTTAGCCTGCTATAACACTCACATCCTTTTTTCATCTCTGACCACACCCAGATCAAACCTATAACCACACCCAGCGGTGATGTCATCGGGTGCTGGAGTACACCTGTACACCTGTACATAACGGCAACACGATGAGCAAACAAAAAACAAGCAAAACAAGATTTTCAGGAGTTTTAAGTTACTCTTAGTTTGAGCTGATTTTCATCATCAGTTTCAACTTTGCAGCACATTAGTTTTACTGCAAAAGGCTATCACTAAGTAAAACATTTAACTCAGATCAAAAGTTAATTTATTAATGTATTGGCTCATTACTGCCACAAGCAGGACATTCACCTAGGATTGGTCAGGAAAAATGTTCAAATGTCTGAGGCAATGTGGCAAAATGAGTATACTGAAATAGAATGTACGTCCTTAATGTCTCACAATGAGACTGAAATGCATTCATCCAATATACAGTCAAATATAGAGAAAACTGAATGAACTCTGGTCACACAAACAGATTCAACTAAGAGGTGTGTGTGGTGTGTTTAATGTGCTTACCACTTTAAAGTGAGCACATTAAAGCACAAGTTGTGTAGAATAATACTAAGAGAGAGAGAGAGAGAGAGAGAGAGAGAGAGAGAGAGAGAGAGAGAGAGAGAGAGAGAGAGAGAGAGAGAGAGTTTGTCTATTGAAGCGCAGGTAGTCAGTCCTGTTGTACAACAGTTGATTCTTGGATGTGTATCAAGTGTTTTGGTTGATTTCTGTAGTGTGTTTTGAAAAAGTGAACATAGATAAATGTGTTTACCACTGAGTGGGAAGATGTTCTCTCTGAGGCTGTTCTGAAGCAGCTTACAGTTGCCTGAGCCACTGATTGCCGACTAAAAGATCCTTGTCTCAACACTCCTCATGCACTGGATCAAGCAAGGCAATATTCTCATTGCGTGCCTCCCCCCTCCGCCTCTAATGTTTGACATAATAAGCTTCATTGCTGGTATGGTTCCTGAGATCATGACAATAGTTATACCGGTGGTAAAGGTTTTATGAGGCCTCTCATCCTCCCATCTGCTCTGCTCTCCTCCACAGCTCTGGCTGCCCAGGACTCCAACTGAACTCCCTCTCTCTGCCATCTGTCCACTTCAGCTAATCCATTCCTTCTCCCTGTTGGTCTCCGTTAACCCTCCCCTCTGTTTCTTAAAAAACTAAAAACTCTACCTTGTGTCTTAATTGGCAGACTTGGCAGTTATGTTGTTAGTGATGCCAACAAACAACGACAGACAAATAGAACAATAAGATGGAGAGATAGAGCGTTAGATAGATAGCTAGACAAACAGACAGACAGACTGACAGACAGACAGATTTTTCTCTGATTCCGAACTTCTGATAGGTGACTTATTGTAAATGAAGTCAACAGTTATATTAAATATAATAAGTAACAATGATTTGTAATCAATATTAATTCCTTCTGGTAGCCACTTAATTGTTTTTTGAGAGAATGCATCTACTCCATTGTAGTACCAGTTATTATCAATGGCTATTTATGATTTTATGAGTATTCATAATTTTAGTGATATTAATTATCATTCATATTTGTTCATAACTAGACTTGCTCATACCAGAACACCAACTCTGACATGATGCGCCGCAGTGTTCCAAACACACAGATTACTGTCTTTATGTTCTGGATAAAGTAGAGATATTAAATGTAACTAATCTTCATAATCCAGTCCTTTTTTCCTGATTATGCCAAAATATCAGACCGTAACAGTCATTGTTTGTTATTTTCCAAAATGGAAAGCACTGAAACCATCCATAAAAAAGTATAATGATTATGTTTGGAAAAAAAGTCATGTTTTTAAAATTCAAAGGTTCTTTTTTCACAGTTTTCTCTTGGTTTAGAATATGAAAGATCTCCTTGGAAAACCTTGTAGCAGTTTTCTTTTGTAAAAAGTCTGCATCAACTGTTTGCTAAAGAAGCTGCTGTCACAAACACTCTCAGAGCATAAGCAACACAAACAAATCCCATATGACTATATATATTTCAAAGCAAATAAAAGTGTTTGCCAAATACTGTAGATGTCCTTTTTCCATTTCTCATAAGAGACACCAATACACACTTTCAATACTTGTCAGCTATGTGCACACAACTAACATAAAACGTTTCAACATGCATGGTATGACTGCACGATGCATGAATCACACATTAAAAAGAGATTAACATCACAATGAATGGGGTTTCAGTTGCATATAGAGGACCTTATAAAAATATACAGTAGCAGACCAAGATGGATTACTGAAGTTTTTTGTCATTATTTTCCATTCATTGTGTATCATACTGAGAGCTAATAGATTAGTCAAAGATTATTATGTGTCAAGCACTTAAGAGAAATCCCAAGGACATACTTTTCTGTGAATTGTTACAGTTGGACTGCACATAATTTGGCAGTCCCAAAGATGCCATATAATATATTTGAGCATATAATTGTAGCTTTACGTATATACCCTGTACAACAATAAAAACACCAACAACTAGTATGGAGCAACCAGAGTGTAATTACTGCAGCACTTACATGATGTTTCTGTGTCACTCATGATCACACCACAACACCCTGCCTGAGCAGGTGAGTCACATTAAAAAGACAAAAACTTCATGTAGGCTAATCCTCTCACATAAACTCATATTAACACATGACATGATACATCTCTGAAGTGAAACACTTGGGGTTTATTTCATGATGGATGAAGACAACATTTATACAAAATGAGATCAGTGCTACTACTAAGATTTCATGATGGACAGATAAGGGAAATATAATGAGTGTTTTGCTGTCAACATAGACATTCTCTGAAATGTAGATCTAGACATTTGCTGAAAGCCTGAACATAAGCTACACAAATATGCCATGAATAAAGACATAAACAACATAATGTTTGTTCCACGATTTGATCAAAGCACCAGGCCGACACAGTAGCCCTTATTCACCCAGCATTCTAATAATAGCGTGTAATGTCTGGTTGTAGTGTTTCTCTTTTTTTTATTTTGATAGACACCCCCCCTCACTTACTGAAATGAATTATCCTTTTTTTTGTTTAATATTGCTGAAGAGCACCCCACATCTCTGTTGGATGTAGTGCTGCAAACATGAAATGCTTAAAGGTTTCAGATTTACTTTTGTTGCTATGCTTAATTACAAAGCACGGACCACATGTTTAACAGTTCTGCTTCAAACCTTGTAATTCCCCTTCATGGCATAAATTAACAAAATCCTATAAGTATGAAAAACAAGTAATTATGCTTGTTGTGACTGTTGTGACTGTGTGCTGTGATTCAGACCATACTTCATCTCTCACATTAAGCTCGTCTCCATATCCTTCTTCTTTTGCTCCCAAAACTAAAACATATGCATGTTTGCCCTTCTTGCCAATCCAGCTACACTGACTAGTAGTCAAGATGTGAAAGTATCTCTTGAATAACATCCATGTTTAACATTGTCGGAGCACGTAGCCACAATCAATCACATATTTAGACTTACCAATTACATCAAGGCTAAAATATTTCCAGTGTGACAGTGAAGGCTGCAGCCTGTTTGTGTGCAGAGTTGTGTATTCACAATAACATGTGGGTGTTACAGAGGGGCCTTTTAAATATATCTATTAATTAAAGAAACACTGTAGAAATAATTGATCTCCTGCAGTTTCAAGGTTATAGTCCCCACCTGACCTTAACCCATTCACTTAACTTAAGTTACTCTTAAAAATAATAAGGGATTAATATGCCAGCTTTGTAACAGAAGCAGCTGGGGTGACAGCCTCATAGTAGGGGTGGCAGCTGCCCCCCATACCACCCTGAAGATACACCCCTGCTGGGGACCTAAAAGGTCGGTACACAGTAAATAACATAAAATGTTAGGTAATATTCTGGAGTCTGACCAACTGACACTGTCATCTCTGGAGCCATGCCACTAGCATCACTAGATAATACAATAATAAAGAAATCTGTAGCTCAGATAATATAAGAGTGCAGCGAATAACTGGTATGCTTCCATTAACTACTGTACATGAGGGTTGAAGCCACTGCTGAACACTTGAGAATGCAGTTCTGCTGACTAAACCTTTATCTGTGTGGTTTTATTTCTGTGGGTGTCACCTTCGTCAGGGTTAATGGGTCAACGGTATTCATGGACATTATCATAATAGGTGAATAAAGCTGCCTGTTGTGTCAAGGTCATCAGAAATTAACTTTTGCTGTTATTTATGAAGCATTCCCGACTCTTTCTTAGGTGAAAAACATCCACGGAGAATGTAAATGTAAAATGAATGTGGCAGCTCCCCAGTAAATGAGATTCAAGGAATCCATTCATTGTCTTTACCTGCTTATTCCTTCTCATAGTCATCAGGGACAGGAGATAATCCCAGCATGATGTGCATGGAAGGCAGGGAGACATTGTAGACAGGTTGTCCATCACAGTGCTAACACAGACAGCCAGACACTCACATTCTGATCTATGAGCAGCTTAAGGCCTGCAGCACCTCAATCACCATTTTGGAGGGAATTTGCAGGAAAGTCAAACAAATACAAAAACTACACAGAAGGGACCACCACAGTAACAAGAAATTAAAAATGTATAGTGTTGGGATCCTCACAGTACGGAGATTGAACTATTGGACTCAATTTCACATGATCCTTTGTGTCCAGACCATCCCTCATTTCCTGTAACCTGATGTCTCCTTTTGACACGTAGGTGTGAAAACCTGGCGGATAAAAACAAAACACAGCCATGTGTCCGCTCTCTTTCCTCCGAGTGGCTTCGATCGGTGGACCAGCGGAAAGCACGACACCGCAGCATCGGGTGGCTCTCTGATCACTGGACTTTCTCTGTTAAGTAGACACGTTTAGTAGCAACGGCTCTCCACAGCCGACTAGCCTTCACAATGGAGCAACTAGTAGTTAGCAAGGAGCTAACTGTATTCTGCAGGATAACAAACGGAGCGACCGGTCTCCTCCTTCCTGCACACAGCTTAACAAGCTGCAGACAGCACAAAGACACAACGACAACATGCTGCCATCAACAAAGACAACACACTGCTTCCCTTCATCTCAAAGGATTTGTCAGCTAAGCTAAAAAGCTAACAGCTAAGTAGCCACCCATGGACTGAACCTCCACTGGGTACAGTATATTATTTAGTATACATTAACTTTACACAACTGTACAACTGCTCCCCCAATAACCATGAACCATGAGCCCTTTTAACACAGAACACACACAGAAGGACTCAAAGCTCCCTCTTCATGCGTCCCTTTGTTCTACACACGTTTGTGAGCAAGTGCGCAGAACACGTGGAGACGGGCACAGGACGGCGCACTCATTGTCTACACACACACTACACACATACACACACACTCGCTCACATTTGTGTACATGTTCCCTTTTGAATGTTTAGTATTAGATATTGTGTGTTTTGACATTTATTATCTTATTAATACATGCTTTTTGGAATAAAGCTTACTATTCTGGTCATTTTGTTTATAGATTATAAATATTAATCAGATTTCATAATTTATTGTCTAGTATATTTCATGAGACTATATTAACTGGTTATCATTTTCCTCTGATTCAGAGGAAAATGACAGAGGTGGTGCCCCTATTGAGGTGGCTTAATGTAAATGAAGTCATATTAATTAATATAATTGTATAAAATATAATAATTTTTACAGCACATTTTCAAGCCTTGTATTTAGGCTCTACTCCTTCTTGTCCTTTGGAATGCTTTGGATAGTTACTAATTCTTTTTAAAACTATTGATTCCTTCTGATAGCCATGTTAATGTATTTTTGAGCTAATGCACCTACTTTTACACTTCATTGTAGTGCCAGTTATTGAACCTTATTTACGATTTTATGAATATTAATAGTTTTCTGAATATTAATTATCATTGATATTTTAACCCTAAATCAATTGTGACACTGGCCAGTGTTCCGGAAAAAAAAACAAAAACATTTTTTTACTAATAATTATAATATATGGAACCACCAGACGAGATGTAAAAAAGTATGGGGATGTGTTTGATTAGCAAGCTTATGATAAAGAGATAGAAGAGAGAGACTCACTGTCCCAACACTGGTGTGGAAGAGGAACCCAAACACAGCCGTGTGCACAAGTGCTTGTCTTTGTTCATGCATTTAATATTTGTATATATGTTTAGGTTAGGTTAGAGGGGAACGTGTGTATTGCTTCATCTTAAAGTGTGGAATCCAGTCTGATCTGGTCTGGTGTGTTACAGAGACGAGGACTTGATTATCCATTGGACATCCTCTTTTTTTCGACAGGTCAAACGACAATTTTCCATATAGGCATAAACATCTCAGTCAAATGTGGGACATTATGGTTGTAATAGTTGTATAAGACTTACGAGAAAACTTTAGCATTCTGTCTTTTCCAGTATTCACCATGTTTACTACAGAAACTTCTGCTTTCTCGTGAAAAGAGACCCTCTTCTTTGTGTCTTCATTTATTATGAGAGCCAATGAAGCCTAATCATACACCACACGACTACTCATACATACTTATACGTCTGTCTTCTGAAATCTGAAGCAAGTTCTGGTAGATTGACCCAAGAGGCAACAAGTTGCAGCAATCAGTTGGCTGTTCTTTCTAATGAGAAATGTCCCACCCAGTACTTTAAAAATATTCTAATACTGTATACACTGTATTCAACATACATGTATATTGAGCGTCTGAATTATTTCACTAAATTTCTAACATCACTTTGATTTGACTTTCATTGACAAAATCATAATTTTAAATAGATACTTATTCTATGTTTGAATTGTATGGATGTGACACTTATCTAAAAAGAAAAATGTAGCTAGTACGGTCAGGGAAAGGTTGTGGTGTTACTTAAGTTCAGGTCTTTGATGCAACGCAAACTTCCCCCTCATGCATCATGCCATCCAAAATGCACTTTGAAAGGGATATTTTTTTCTGCTGTATTCATTTTCCATGGCTTCCATAAAATACTAAAAATATGAATGAATGTTGCAGTAATTTACTGATATAGAAATACTACAAACAACAGCTTTAGGGGCTGGGGAGGGGGAAAACAGTTAATGTAAATCTTTAGTTATGAGAAGCAAACTTGTTGAACTTTACAACATTCATTTCATACTTCTCCTGTTCATCTCGTTCTATTCCATTCCAAACCAGTACCTTATAATCATTTTCCTTTTAATAGAAGCCATGTGATTGTACATTCCCCTGACCCAGTTTCCTGACGATTTCTAAAGAAGCCTTCACAGCATGAGCTCTGTCTCCCATGAATCATTCCTCAAATGCAATTTCTAACATATACACTCAGGCTAGCATGGTTGGTCACATTTGAAAACTAGCCTGCAGCCACTGAACCCTTTTGACAGAGATCCCTTTAAGAACTGCTTTGGTCCAAATGTGGAGGCTAGTGTACCCCAGAGGAAATGGTTGAGACATAGATTGTTCATCACTGAATGGTTTTCAATGTGCTGTTCATGTCAAGCTGACGGTAGTGTACCGAATACAGCATATGAACTTTGTCGGGGAACTTTGACCTACATCGTATTCAGCTGTTGTCCAAAGCGCTTCAATGGTTTTATGTAAATCTGAGCACTATGAAACTTCTGACTAAAGCATCTGAAAAAGTGCTCTTTAACAGCTTACACCAAAAGATTGGCAGAAGATGAGATGAATAACTAAGTGCTTAAATGTAGATTTGTGATGCCTGAGGAGCTATTAAATAACACATTTAAATAAAAAACTGAATCAAAAGTGTCATAAATCAACTCTTACGAATATAAATTCCTCCAAATAAAAGCAGAACATTTGTAATAAAGTCATTAAAAGCCTACAACTTCACAGATGAAGATAACCTTTTGCTCCTGCCGTTTGGGATTTGACGGGTGTACTACGACTGGTTTTGTACTGTTTGTTGGTGAACAACAAAGATTTCTGACGGTTTAAACAGCTATTAGGTCACATAAAGTCTGCAACATTCATGAACGATCTGAGAATGATCACAACTACCTTCAAACCAGCCGAGTAGACTCGCTAACTGAGCTGCATTTTTAGGGTTATAAAGAGCACCAGGATGTGTTGTTCTTTGCTTTAACTCTGCAACAATACAGCAAAGGAGGACTTTAAATATAATAAATTATTTTGTTTCATTATTTATGAAGACTTTTATGAAGCATGTCAATAAGGAGCACTCCTGTGGTGTAACCTTGGATTTTTGAAACTGCGTGTAAACTCTCGCTGGTCTTGCTGCTCTACAACCGATCCTAACCCTTGGAGTTCAATGCCTCACCATCACCATCTCACAAGACTTTCTCAAATGTTGACATGCATCTTCAAGGTTATTAGTTGAGGTAAAACTCCACTTAGAAAGCCTGTTATCACACTGCATTACTTGCTAGAATGCTTTCAGGTGCATAATGAATACAGATTTCTTGCTTTGTCTTCAATGAAAACTATTGTGGATGCAAATGTACACTGAATAAGTGTAAGTTTAAGTGTAAACTGAAAGCTTATTGTTTTGTTTATATCAAAGCTATAAGTAACAGTTTGTATGAAATGGAACCAGCGGCACCCAACAAACCTAAACACACTACTCAACTCAGGTCTTACTTTCTTCTCTGGCTGTATGCATTTCAATGGAGCTTAATCTGAATGCAGCTTTTCTTACACTTGGCTTCAGCGTTTTCTGTATGAACAACATTGTTAGTCAGATTAAAATTGATAAACATGGTATTGAGCTCCAGTTTCCATAACAGTTACAGATCTTTGACTCTTCAGTTTGGCATTAAATAATAATGTGTCATAACACACTAATATTGAGACCACTGAGCTTTATTATAAAGGTAAATAAATAATGGTTACTGCAGCTATGTTCATATGTTTTATTCAGTAGTGAAAATAAATCGTGTTTAATGAAACTTTTACATAGCAAGAGAAACAAATGGAAGATTATGAATGTGTAGCATGCTGAAAGCAGCACTCACCAGAGGACGCAGCCCCCGCACAGTGTGTGCTGCTCTTTATCTGAGGTGGGGTTCTTACAGTAATCATATGTGCATTTTCCAAACCAACTAGTTAGTCTCCATCCATACAGTCTTCTTTCTTGATAAAACTTCTGATAAGGCATGCATCTCACTTTTGTGTTGTTTGTCAAAGTGTATCGAGTGTGAACAGATGTATTGTTCTCCCTTGTGGCCCTCCGGCCTGAAGCATCAGTAATGAGCCCATTGCTGCATCGCACCACAATAAGGCAAAGACGACAGCGCACTAGAAACAGATCGCTTAATCATAAGTGTTTTCAAACAATATTTTTTCAGTTTAACAAGAGAAAACATTTCCCACTTCTGATAAAGAGCAGCACACAGCTGCTTCCCCAAGCTTTTCTATGGAAACTGTGAAATAAACCCTTTTTATTGAAGAAAACTTTGCTCGGTTCAATATATTTTCTTAGCTTCAAAAGAAAACAGACGATTATCGAGAGCATTCATGCAGCATGGAGATAAGACATAGCATACAGCAGAGCAGCGCCAGTATCTATAAGGCTATACACCCAAACTAATACTTTTTCGAAACGAAAAACAACATCCACACACACAGGCGTTTTAACATCTTTCAGAAATTATCTCAGTTCATACTAACACACCTGAAAATGCATTTCATATGATCGTTCATGTGCACGAGGCATGGGTGTGCCAGTGTAAACAGGAAGCAGATTGTCTACTCTGCGGTTGGTTTACAAAAAATACAACAAAGTATTATTATACTTCATATAATAAGATAATAAGGTCTCTCTTTGTCTTTCTCACACTCTTGATCAAACACGGACAAATATAGTGGAGAAAAAAGACGTTTTTATTGATCCATCGCAGTTACAAAGACTGCTACAAGGTTACTAAATCTCTCTCTCAAACACACATCAAATATACTTAATGTTCAATATTTTCCACAGTTATAAAATGATACAATACAAAGACCTACATTTAAGACAAAACATAATGAAAACCACAAAACAAAAATCCACACAAACATATCAAAAAGAAAAAAAGATGCAGCAGCAGCAGCATCAGTCACAACTATTTGTTACCCCCATTATTATTACTCTTAACGATTCCTCTTTCATGTATAATGCTATTGGGGACCAGCCCCTCATAAACTCATAAACCTCTTAACACATGTGAAAGTCTGTCCAATGGCATAAGTTTTTCATACCCTGCTAAAATACCATAGGCTCTCCGTCCAACCATTTCTGTAATATTGTGCAAATTTACTTGGAAAAATGAACAGTTACAAGTAGAGAAATCAAGGCTGATGTTGTTTGTTTTCTTCCAGGAAAGTTGTAGGTGATAGGGTCGTTACTAAGAGTTTACCAAGAGTATCTATTTCTGCGTGTCCAAACTAAAATGCAACCCCAGGGTTTTCAAACTAAAAAATGGTCAGCAGCATTTTATAACTTCTCCATATTAGGGGTTATCAAACAGTGGAGTAATGTGGACGCTAGGCAAAAACGTAGCATAAGTTTTCCCTAACTATTAATCACTAGACAAATGCTTGATGAAACTTGTACATGATATAGTTTACATGGAACTGACTGATCAATATGCAGTGACATAATCTTTTTAAATAATGCCAACATTTAGCCAGTGACTCTCAACCAGGCATGTCTGAACATTACTGTATTCTTCTACTCAGACTGTATGGCTGAAATAACTTAAGTCAGGGTTATTGGAGCACAGCCCTTGCAAAGTGCCACTCTATGCCAGTTGCTCCCAGAACAACTTGGCCACTACACCAAACTACTCCAACTCCAATGCTTTGTTAGCAAGCACAGAAAGCGACAGACGGAGGCAAAAAACAGGGACCCTCAGCACCGTTGGGTCTGCACTCAAAGAGATGCAGGGACTGGCAAGCTACTAAGGAAATTCAAATGCAAAACATTCCTCGGACAGCACCAAATATAAATCCAGGGAGCTGAAGAGCTTTGAGTGTGGGAGATGTGAGACACACACAGACGGAGACAGAGGGAGATATTATAGCCGGATGGATAGAGGGACGGATAGACACACTGGAAAAGGAGGAGGAGTAGGGGCGAAGGAACCTATATCCAGAGGGCTGCAAAGCTTTTTAATTCCAGCTTTTCTGACTTTTCTGTGAGAGCGCTTTCCGCTTCTTTGCTAATCGCTTAAAGCCATCTTTCAGTCGGGATTTTGACAGCGATTCCTCTTGGCAGGCCCAGTAAACCCTGGCTAAACTGAGAGTGACGTTGAGCTTAGAATGCGTTTCTCTCGACCCTGAAAACACAACAACTTTTATCCATGTGACACACTGCACATGCTAGGACACACCAGACATAACTGGCTACATATTCGGTTTATCCCCATTGACATATAGCAATACAATATAAGGCGTTGTAACTAGTGATGTCATAAGAACCGATACTTTGGTACTAAGTCGATGCTCAAATTCTGAGAATGTGATGGTACGTTTTATCTACGGTACGGTACGGCGTTTAGGAAACAGTTAACTTCCAGGAGACGCACATTTTTTCCCTAACAATGCTACATTGTGAACAAGAAATCAGCAGGAGTTAAAGTTAAAGTTAGCTGTCAGCAACCAGTGATCCGAGTTTTAATCTCTTTTCATTAAAAATGATCAATAGGCAAAATTATAACTTTATCATGATGTGTTCAATATAGTCTTGTAAAATCTTGTTTTTAGCAAGAAAATTGAATAAATCCATTTGTTTGAAGGAGATGATTTCATAGCAATATAAAATAGATATTAGAGAGGGAATTATGACCTGTTTATCTTCCGAAAAGAAACCAGTATTCAAACGATAATAAAGAACTGTATGTTGAGGTGCATGGAATTTATTGTTTTCTTTATACTGTGGTATCGAATTGGTAACGAGAATCGTGAAATTTCACAGGTATTGGTATCAACTACTAAACTTCTGGTATTGTGATATCTCTAGTTGTAACTACAAAGGAATTCCTTTTATGTATACAGAGAAAACAAGACAACTATATTGCATCTTGAATTTGAAAGAACAGAGATGGTGTCTGTAATCATAACAACATGATATCAGTGTGATATCAAGTGAGGCAGAAAGTGCAAACCCAACACAAACCCTTCAAATCCAACTTGGACTAAACAAAACACGCCTTTCACATTTATTCCAGTTGACACATCATTGTGACTCCACTATATTAGATGATTCCGCACGTAACAGTTTAAGTCCAATGTCAACCTTCTTGTGCCAATGCAGGAAGCAGTGTTCCCTTTATGTAGCACACCATAGTGTACGTTTTTGGAGGTCAGGGTAGTGGATAGTTAGTATAACCTTCATGCAGGAGGAGACATTCCTTTTAAGAAGAATGACAGCATAAAGGGTTTTTCAGAGTGCTTCAAAAGGACATGTGTATGTGCAAGTGACAGCGTCCTCTAGGGGTTTTAGTAAGTATGTTGGGAGCAAAGGAGCAAGTCAGGGGATGTTGTTGTTCAGCGAAAAAGTCTGCATATGGAAGTGGGGGTGGACAGAAGGGTCAACAAAACATTTGACTGCTCTTCATTACCATTTCCAACCGACAGTCAAGTTTTTGTTTTTATTTAAGCATGGACATGATCGTTCCGTAAGATTTACAAAGTGTTTATTATTGTCATCCTGAGGATGAAGATCTCCTAACCTTATCAAAGTATAACCCTGATCTTTCCCTTAGCCGAACCAAGCACTTTTCGACTTTCAAGCACTTTTTTGATTTAGTGATATGTATTACATATAGTTTGTATAGCTACTGTAGCTGTTAGCAAGCCCCCTGTAGCCGGTGCAGGCCGACCAGAGGTAACTCCTGTTAGCTGTCCCCCGGCTGGACCCGAGCCGTCCAGCCGGGAGACTGGGTGACTGTCCGAAAGAAGTGTAATCAGAAGCCTGTTTCTAACAGGTTTTCCCCACTCAGCGACACACCCGCTGAGAAGCCAACTCTGGTTATCGGTAGCTCTATTCTGAGACAGGTGAGGTTTGAGACACCAGCGAACATAGTCACGTGCATCCAGAGCGGGCAACACAGAAGCACATTTAATCTTACCTAAATACAGTAAGATTGTTATTCACATTGATAATAACAGCTAACAGATTTAATACTGCGTTTATCTCATTATTAGGTTGAATACTGTCTACACCACACTCTGGACCTTGTTCTTGGATATGGTGTTGAAATTGAAAGTTTATCAGTGTGTCCACATAATCCTCTTTTATCAGACCATTTTTTAATAACTTTTGAAGTCCTGTTACTGGACTACAAGCCAGTATGCAAAATATCCTACACTCGATGTCTATCTGATAGTGCCGTGACTAAATTTAAGGAAATGATTCTATCAGCACCTAATTCAAAACCAGGACTCAATATCAATATAACGGAGGACTTCAAGTTTGCTAACTTTAGTCCCTCCCAAATGAATCATCTTGTTGATAGTGCTGCAGCCTTACTGCGAATAATACTCGACTCTGCAAGCAAGCTAGGTCCGTGGCTTAACCCCCAAACCCACAAACCAAAACTAAAGTCGATAAATCTTGAAAGGAAATGGCGTTCCACCAAGCTGGAAGAATCTCGTTTAGTCTGGTTAGATAATCTTAGAACGTATAAGAAGGCTAAGAAGGCTCTCCGTAATGCCAGAGCAGCTTATTACTCTTCATTAATAGAAGAAAATAAGAACAACCCCAGGTTTCTTTTCAGCACTGTAGCCAGGCTGACAGAGAGCCACAGCTCTATAGAGCCTTCTATTCCTATATCTCTCAGTAGTGACGACTTCGTGAGCTTCTTTAACGATAACATTATAATTATTAGGGACAAAATTAATCATCTCCTGCCCTCAATTGGTAATGACTTAACTTCAACCTTATGAAGCTTATTTTGACATCGTCCTGAATCCGTCCTTTTCATATACGATCACATCATAATTCTTGTCGTATGGATTGTCTATGTTGTAATTTTACTATGTTGTTTATTATAAACACACAACATCTATTGCAGTCTGTGCGTCCTGGGAGAAGGATCCCTCCTCAGTCTCTCCCTCAGGTTTCTAACATTTGAATTGTGGGGTTTCTTTTAGGAAATTTTTCCTTATGTGGTGTGAGGGTCTAAAGACAGAGGGTATCGTATCCTGTACAGTCTGTAAAGCACACTGAGACAAATGTGTAATTTGTGATATTGGGCTATAGAAATAAATTTGATTTGATTTGTTTCTTGGCTCAGATTTTATCTGTGGAACATGACAATACATTTAATCGTGTTATTTTAAGATGACAGAAACATTGACAAACTAGTATGAGCAAGAATGTACAGTGCAGTACTTTCCATGGTGAAGGAGATACATAAATAGAATACAATAGAGTAAAATACAGTTAATTTTACTCTATTGTTTCAAATCTGGTGATGGCTTTAGGGTAAAGAATAGAGCACATTGCAAAGGCATCAGGAAAACTGTATAATTAATAAACATAAAGTGAAACCCTCCCACACAGGAGTAGAGTTTAGAGAGGGCCTTTGCTGTTTTTCAGTGAACCTCACCACCTTTTTTCAGGACACTTCTTGTTAGTTTGCAAATGTAAAGAACTGACAAAGCTATTCCACAGCACAGCCTGTGCTGGATAATATTTCCATTTAAATTTTAACAAATCGCAAGTTGCAAGTTTGCTCAAGTTATGCTCAGCAACACACGGGGAACAGTAATGTGTCACACCATCCGCGCTTCTCTCAGCTGAAATCTATGCAGAGGATGAAAGTATCTTTTTTCTTCTTTTTGTTAAACTTGCACCATATATCTCTTCCAACATATTGTTTAAAATGCAGATGGAAGTGTAAAATGTTGAAACTACTCTATGGAATTCAAATATTGGATCTGCTTGAGTGGGTCCTAAAGAATCAGTACCACCGTTACGGTTCTGGATGTTTTGAAGCAGCTGGACTAAAGAATAATGGATAGGTTTAGTCAGAAGGAATGAACAAGAATAATAGGATTTATTTTCCTAATTCCACATTTGGATAATCATTCCCTGAAATGTCAACATTTATTGAAAATCAGTCTTTTGGAATGGAACCAGGTGTAGATAAAGATCCAGATCTGTTTAATTTCAAGCGTTAGCCTGTGAACTCCACAAATATGATGGCCCACCATCGGCCTGGCTGATTATTGCTATTGTTTTTAACCCATAGCCAATAAAAGAAATGTGCTACTTTGGTTCTGATGCAGCCGCCTGTCTCTGGCTGTCGTCTCAATGTTCCGCCCACAGTAATATCTAATTGGTTACACGAGGAACAGCTAATCAAATCTAAAGGCTGCCGTGCCACAGACGGGTGTTGAATCAAGCAAATCCAATACTTAAATTCCATAGAGTGGTTTCAACATTTTCCAAGTAAGTAATACACTTCCATTTGCATTTTAAACAGTATGTCAGAATCCAAGTATGGTGCAAGTTTAATAAAAAGAAGAGAAAAGCTACTTTCATCCACTGTATAGATTTCAGCTGAGAGGAGAGCGGGTGGTGTGACACATTACTGTTCCCCATGTGTAGCTGGGTATGTTTACTACAATTAAGGTATGGATGTTTTTGAGTTATTTATTCAAATGCTTTGCTGTATGCAGAAACAGATACTAGTTTCTATTAGCAGTGTATGTGTGTCTTTGTGTGTGTGTGTGTGTGCAGGGATCAATACCCGTGTTGATGCTGTTACTTGTGTGAGTGCCTGAGAGATAGCAATACATATATTAATTTAAAAAAAATAAAAGCTATAATTACCCAACTCAAAGGACTACAAGTACAAATTGCTCATACAGCACAGAGTAAAAAACAGAAAAGCAGAATCTGTGCACTTTATAGGCTTTGAACATGCAGTCACTACACTCTAATAGAAATCAGAGAACAAGAAAGTCTCGCCTAAAGCTATTATATGTGTGTTTCCCTAAGGCAATTAGAAAAATAACACAAATAGAAAACTGCATTCTATTGACAAAGACAAGATATAACATACAGTGCTAGAACCCAAAGTGCTTTGGACCTTTTCAGGTTTCTTAAAATCAATATTATTAAATATTAAT
Source organism: Cottoperca gobio (assembly GCF_900634415.1). NCBI lineage: Eukaryota > Metazoa > Chordata > Actinopteri > Perciformes > Bovichtidae > Cottoperca > Cottoperca gobio. The sequence continues at coordinate 1,158,579 of NC_041368.1, read as the reverse complement.
CTCCTCGATGACTTCACATTGTAATTGTTAGGCTGAAATGTGTTTCCAACTCAAACTGATGCAAAAATAAAACTGAAATGGAAGAAGAATACCTTGATCCAAAGAAAAGCTGTTTTTAATCTATGACACAAAATGTGGACATTTCTCAACAGCAACACGGGACAAGGCAAGGACAAATACAAAAAGGGGCTTAGCATTTGTCCTTTCATTGAGATACTATTTATGAAGTCTGACTATAAAGAAGAACGGCTTCTTTTGTACTAGTTTCTACCAGTTTTCATGAGGAGGCATTCAGTCCCTTCTCTAATCTCTCTATAGAGTGCTGTTGTTATTCTCACTTAAACAAATGGTGAAAGGGCAGCTACAAAAACAAGAGACTCAAATTGTGTGTAGGAGAAACTGGGAGACGGCAAAAAGAGCTTGTATGTACCGCACGTCTATGCTCTTGTGGCTACACTAAAACCTATGATTTGCATGGTGGAATCTTAGAAAGTGTTAGAATGCAGGTGTGTTGGGCTGTACATCAGACTACTCACAAAGTGAAGCTAAATATGTTCAACATCGGAGGTTATAGGGACAGAGGTAAAGATGACTTAGCAGCACTGGACAAGGCAGTTGGTAGCAGGGCTTCAGTACACTCTGAGTACATTTAAAGCCATGATATCTCACTTGAAACATTTCAAATCATCCCAAATTCCTCTCTTTGTAACAAAACGTACAGAGGATTGACTTAAAATGCACCATGGAAATTACAGCAGTTCTTCGTAGAGCAGTGTAAAGCCTGAGAAAATCTATTTTCCCTGAGACTCCTAGATTGTAATCATTCTTGCCTGTCAATCAATCAAGCCACTCTGGATAATAATTGGACCAGGTGGGTTGTGGTTTCAGGCACCAAGCTAAGCAAACAAAAAGCAGGAGAAAGGAAAAAGAAAACATCACAAACGACGGCTTATGAAATTCTGCAGAAACCTAATATTCAACTTCAAGATAGAGCATATGAGCCATGAGAGCCGTGCTGGTTCGGATGAGTTAATTTGTCATTGGGAAAATTCTGACAGCTGTGTGGTAAGAGATTTCCTCTGACAATCTCAGCCTAAAAATAAATATCAACCTGAGACCCGTGAGACAGAGATGTGTTCATTTGAAAGAATTATAAACAGATTTAAGACGGATCGGAGGCTGCTCAGTCCCATAATAACATACTGCAGTGGCTTCTATACCAAGTTTGATCCGTACAGGGAGCTGCACATTTTCCATGAAACTTGCTGCATGTCTGTCTACTAGTGACCTGGGTTTTGTTTAGCCAACGACTTCATTTTGCCTACAAACTGGCTTATATGTTTAAAAGTCAGAGAACTAATTGGGTTATAAATTGAACAAATTAACATTCAACACGCTACACAGTGTGATTTTATCCTAGCATATGGGTAATGATCTGCATGTATTAAAGCCACAGTGGGACTGTAAAGGTTTTGTGAGATCCTTGTTGACTTGCCATCCCGGATAAACATTATATTTCCACAGTGAGACAATAATGGGATCATATGACCATAGCTTCATTGTCAAAACCACAATTTTAGCATTTGCTTATATGATTTTCCTGAGATAAGGGTTGATGTAATGTTATAGATGAAGGCTTCAGCACTGGAAACATTTCCATTTCCCAACAATTAATTTATTTTCCCCTGCATATGGGAACAATAATTGTATGGTGTTCATGTGTGGTTATTGTAGATGTCTACTGCATTTTGGAATTACTGCAAACAACATGGGGATTACACGTCCTTCCTGATCACTCAGTATTCATTCCTTCTGTCTGCTCAGTTACATCATCACTGACTCTTTTCTCATTCCAGACCCTGACACTCCCTCCTGCCTTCCAGTAAACCCATTTCCTGCCAGTTCTACCACCTGACCTACTCCACCCATTTACTCACCTGCTTCCCATCCCCCTGATTACCGTGGCAGTTTAAATGTCTGCCACCTTCACCTGATCTTTGCCAGATTGTCTTTCTCTGTCTCAGCTAGGTATTCCAGCAGTATTACCTGCGACCTGCTCTTGATCCAACTTTGATTGATGCATGGTGAAGTTTGTCTTTCTTAGTTTGCCTCTGGTTTTGACCCCAGCCTGTTTTTGGAATCAACCTTTGGATTTGGACCTTTACTTGTGTGTCTCTGAGTTGTGCTTGTGGGTTCTTAGGAGAGGGCATGTTGCACACTGCTACAGTCTGTATTGATTTGTGCAGAATATCATACATGCATATAAATGTGTTTTTAGAAACAGTAATATCAGAGTTGAGAGTAGACGTGATGCTGTTCATGACTGTAGCACAGGGCTTTGATGGCTACACAACGCAATGAAAGTAGTATACAGTTATGGATTACATACTTTAGTTGTTGTAGAATTAAACGGTTATGTTCAACTTGTGTCCACGGACTGCAGTTTGAATCCAAAGAGACACATTTATCACATTTGCATAAGAAACAGCCTCAAAGTGCCTCCACAAACATTCAGCAGCTGAGTCAGTCACCTCCACCGAGACAGGAAGTAAGAAGGAGATCTATTTTAAATTCTGTCCAAAATGTATGTTAATACACAACAAATTATTGCTAAAATGTGCTCATCGGTCATCAATATCTTTTATTTTATTTTGATATATTCACTCTTTGTTCCATTAAAGTCCGTTTCAAAGTTTCTGCAGAATTCACAATAAACCCGAACACCCAGCACCATGTGTCATTTGATGACAATATTAACGTTGGGTACATTAACCATCATGTGTTAGCTGATGTGTCTGTGGTGCTAACCTTTATATTCTAGCTGACGGTCCATAAGTTACTGCCCCCACAGCAGCTATAAGTGCCATTCCACTGGAAGATTGATTTTTCCACTTCACATTTGTTTATGGTCCAAACTGCTGTGAAAATGTTTGCTTAACAGAAGGCGATCTGTTTGCTAATAAAGCAGGTTTTGTCTTTTTGTATGTCTAATGTATGTTCCTATTGGGGTTTCTGTTGGGTAGTTAGTTTATTTACCAGGATAAATCTGTTAAAATCTGACATATTTAAATCTCTCTGGTCGTAACTTTGGTTACATTGAAGCTTAACCCTTCGCAGACATGACAGGGTTTTACTCTGGTGGAGGGCCACCAGAGTAAAACCCTGTCATGGCCAACTTAATTTCCAGACATGAACCTCATTCAAACCCTCTGCAATGTGAGCAAGAAAAAGATGGATGTTAACAAGCCATCGAACAAAGCCGAGCTGCATGAGTCTTTGCGTCACGATTGGCATAAAGTCACCCAGAGACTGGTGCAGAGGATGCCAAGACACATGAAAACTGTGATTGGAAATTAGGGTAATAATGTATTAATAATAAGTTAAAACATTAGGTTTGTTTTTGTTTTTTTTATAATATGAACTTGTTTTCTTTGCATTTTTGAAGGTTTGAAACACTGCATCTTTTTTGATATTTTGACCAGTTGTCATTTTCTGCAAGAAATGTATTTAAATTACAATATTTTTATTAGAAATTTGAGATGTTGTCAGTACTTTTTAAAATAAAACTAAGTTTTACTCAACCACATACATATAAAGAGTAGAACTAGAGGAAGTGATTTTACAGTGGTCTACTCATGTCTTCCAGAGTTGTGAAACAACAGTAAAAATACCAAAGAACTAGAAACCTCAGTGCTATGATAGCAGAATAAAACCCCCCGTACTATGAATAAGTTGGCATATTTGTTACTTACTGATTTAGTTCAGTAGAAAGAACGTTTTTTTATCACGCTCCCTCACCATTTTTGCCTCCTTTGTCAACGGGGTCTTACAGAGTAAACAAGTAAACAATACTCAGGTTGTTCCACCATCTGCTGCCTGGGAATAGACATTGTAAGCTATTTTGTTGACCAGCTAACCCCTCTTACTGAAATGCTCTCTCGTAGGCAGTGATGCATTGTAAGTGTCTAGGGCTTTTATTGTGAAAGGGACACCCTGACCCTGTGGCAGACAGAACTGCATAGTGAAAGTGAGGCTTATAGAGAAACTATTTAAACATCGATGGTGTCATTATTCTAAAGACATGACTGTACATTTTGCCATTAACATTTACTTCATAATAATAAGGTAAAGTTGTCACTTTAAGTAATTTTCTGTATATACGTAGTTTAATATAAAAAACAAATATATAGACACTCATTTCTGTGTAGAAGGCTCGTGCACACCTCACTGGAAATATAAATAACAACACTTGTTTGTAGAGCTTATCTCTGTGGCGCATACGCAATACTTACAAGCTGCTCTCCGGCCAATTTCTTTGATTATAGTGGAAGAGTAGTGTTGCAGCAGCCGCTCCCCAAACAGAAATCTACATGCCTTGATGATGTCATTCTTTAAACAGCCTACTTATCAATAGTTGTTAAGCTGAATGAACACAGATAATATTTGGCCTGTGTAGATATTTTTACCATTTGTCTGGGAAATTGAAATGTTTCAGCAAAGACTGCGGCTCAGGAGGTGGTGCGATCGTCCACCATTTCAAAGGTCGGTGGTTTGATCCCCAGAACCACGGCGATCAACATGTCAAAGTCTTTGGCAACATACTGAACTGATGGCACAGCCAATGGTGTATAAGTGCGTGTGAATGTTAATCTCTCATGAGCAGACGGCACCTTGTGTGGTACACTGTATGAATGGGTGAATGCTGACTTGTGTTGGAAAAGTGCTTTGATTGGTCGCAAAGACTACAAATACTCCATATAAATGCACTCCAGGACACATGCAGCATTTATTTTTAAACTGAAACCCTGGTACCTAAACTGGTGGACTAGTTAATAGTAATTGGCCTTAATTATTCTTCTGAGGATGGAAGGCTCCTACAGGGCATGCACAATTATTATTATTTTCTTTTTTTACAAAAAAAAAACCGAAGTTTGAAATGTGGCATCTTGTTTTGCATGTGTTGATCAGCAGTTGTAGCTGGTCATGTCTGTGGTTTGGGCTTTAAAGTAATTTGGACAGCTTGTTTATAAATGCTCACAGTTGGGAAGCTGGGATGGCACATTTTTAAAAAGTTTTTTCAACTTCACATCAGCATGCCCTAGTTTAAAGAAACTCGTTCATTGCATATGTTTCACCTATAATGGACATTGTTCTCATCAAGCATCAACAAACGCTTTTCTAAATGCATCACAGGCAACTACAGTAAGTCAAACTCCATCAAATATTCTCTAGAGCTCACTTCAGGGTCAAGACTGTGTTTAAAGAACAACCACTGCATTGACAAACTGGTATGAGAGAGCTTCATGGCACAGATGAGATTTTGTGATCTAATCAACACCAGCAGTGCATCCCTCTGTTATTCCGTGAGCTAACCTCTACATTTCAGCAGGGAAGACAATCCTTGTGGAAGTGTTATTGACCAGGGAGCAGAGCTGTGTCATAAGGTCATGTAACAAGACAGCTAACAACTTGTGTGTAATATGTGGCTGCAATTGAATCCATTTCCAGGTGAGGCCATGCATTGACCTCATTTACTGGGAGGGTCCTCGGGATGGCGAACACCCCTTCCACATTAAATAGGGAATGTAAAATGTCCAGCATAATAAAAAGGCCTGAGGCAAAAAGGATAAGGTCCATGCTATCAGCTAGTAAATGACTAATGATTAGCTCATAATTGACTTGTACCTGGAAAAAAAGTTTCAAAAGGGCAGAGCAAAAACTTACTTTAGCAAAGATCCTTGAAATATATTTAACTTCTCCACGTCTGCAGTGTCCAGACAGAGCTCAAGTTTGCCTTTGTAAGCTTAAAGTCTCGCCAGTGTGAATTTCCCTATTGCAACATAGAAAGGACTTATTCAATATGATAATCCTTGACATTGCCCAGGTGACCTGCTAATCATGTTAACTCACTAACCAGAATAATGTCATATGCTGTATATACTGTGGTAGAGGTTTTCATCTGACCCTAACATTCCTGCATGTTGCATCTCTTACAGATGTTTTATTTACCAAAATGTTTATATATACTTTGACTTTCTTCCCAAATGTCTGTTTTAACTTCAGATATTGATTGCCATGACCATAATGGATGTCAAACACTGTTTGCATCACGTATAAAGTTCTCATGAAGGAGGCTCTTCTGTTTTTTTTCCATAATCAGCAGAAATGGAAAGTGATTTTCTGTGGTGTTACTGTAGTTCATTGATAGGCTCACGTAATACATTCTAGCAGGTCAGTTCTCAGTTAGATCATTAAGATAGAAAGTAAAAGTAATCTGCCCAACACTAATGGCAATTCAATCATGAAGACGTGACAGAGAATGATCTATATGCTACAAGATGTTTCCTACTCCTGTGGAAGAACGCTTTAATGATGCAGAGGAAACCCTATTGAGAAATGAGGCCAGCCTTGAACCTAATGTACTACATTATAATGAAAAAAAGGAAGAATCCGCCCTCCGTACAATGTGTGGGGGAGAAATGGGAGTGAGTATCCTTGTACCATTTACAATAGCTGCTTGTCAGGAAGGTGTGTGTGTGTTGGGTGCTTGCCCGCGTGAACACGAGTCCTTACATGTAAAAAGGTCAAGCTCATTTTACAAACAATGTCCTGATAGATCCACTGCTGGTCATGCTTCAACTATTCCTTTTCCTCTGTCTTCCTACACAGCCTCACACAATAGAAAATGAGAAGGATTGTCATTGCATTCTTGCTCAATGTGCTTTTCTGTCCTTTCCTTTCAAAGCTGCCTCACAGGCGCAGCCACACAAAGCAGCCTGTGTTTCCAGATTACTTAAATATGTTTACAGAATTGGTACACTGGGGTTTGTTGAGACTGTCTGAAATCCACTGCTGATGTCATACAGTAGACACCCAAGGCATTAGGATTGTTTTATACATAGTATGATTTCAGCCGTGCATGCACACTGACCATAACAGTGTTATATTATTAAATGTCTTATTATATCATTAAGTGTGTTTACACGCGTACTAGTATCCTGGTTATAAGGTGTTTGGAGTATCCAAGAAATACCTGTATATCCCTTCTTCTTTTTTTTAAACCTAAATATGGAGAACTTTGGTAAAAACAGGAAGTTGTTGCATAAAAAGAATATGCACTGTATGCAATCTGAGCAAAATTCATCTCAGTCATTTTCTTATTGCTATTGATGACATGTATATCGCATTTTATAACCTCGGTACTTCTGTAAGTTTCAAGATACTCAGATGGTGACAGAGACACAAAGGAACCACAGCAGATTGTTTTCCCCGTTAATGCAGCTATAGGTTCATCTTTCATATTAGCTGGTACACATCAGCCAAAGTTTGCAATAAAACAGTGAGGGTATAATCCATTTACAGACACAAACACAACCCTGACATCCATTAAGGGCTGTGATCACACACCACAGGAGTCAATATGTGACCATATGACGTACCACATGTAGTAAAATCTACCTAGGAGATTAAGACAATTTAGTCGGCACTCAGTTTTTTCTGAAATTATTATATCTGAAGCCGAGATAAAAATATAGAGCTGTAGAAAATCCCCATATAAAAACAGGGTTTTAAGTGAAACTTCAACGTTCACTTTCTGTTTTCTTATTGCATGCAAATGATTTCAAGCAGCAGGGATCCTTTCATCCAGTCACTGTTTACTCGTAAAATAAGCATGCCACTGCACGCGCTCCATTGTTTTCTAGATGTATCCTCTTGCCACTAAAGCTCATTGATTGAGACTGGGGTCTTGGAAGTTCTTTGAGAGGGGACAAGGCACTCTAGAGATGCAGTGGAGTAACCATGAATAATGAGCAGGTGGCACACAGAGCAGCCTGCTCAACGGCAGTCAAATAATTGGTGTTGCTTGAGAGGAAGAGGGTGAAGTAAAAACAATGTAATAGGAACAGTGGTATTACAGTGGTTATTTGAAATCTCCCGAGGAGTTCCATTCCTTACAGATGAAAAAATCCTGAGGGGAAGTCACATTGTTTGTAATTCCCTGCAAAACCCCATTAGGCCTCACACAATGCATATTAACATCACTTTCAAACAGAATGGCAGACGAGAAAATAGGAGTCTTTCATGTGTTGGAAGCTCAGCTAGGCTGTATACATAAGCTATGAGCTACAATATCTATGCCACTGTCCAAATGAGGCTTATGTTTTGGGGAAACATTGCATTGTTTTCATTTTGTTTATGCTTTGAGCTCAGTCACTGTGTTAATAGACGTTTTATATGAAGAGAAGCTGAGGCACAAGGAAATAGTTCCAGTCATCTCTACCTCTCTACAAGTTTACAGACACAACTGGTCAGTGCTACATATACTGTATATGAAGCACTATAACAGCCTGTATGCTGGGCCAGTGGTGTTAGTACAATGGGTCCCCTCATTTCTTTGGAAATGTATGATATTATAAGGCAATGTGTACCAAACGGTAGGATATATGCTGAAAAGGATAGACCTACATAATAAATAATAATAAACGTTTTGGCTCAGAAACCAACAGAATACATAACATTACATTACAATTCATTTAGCTGACCCTTTTGTCCAAATAGATTTACAATAAGTGCAAACAATCATTTTAAGTGCAGTACAATAGCTTCAAATAAGCCAAAGTGCAGAATACAAAGAACTGAATTTAGTTGTCTTCTTTGTTTTCATTGGCCGAGGTGCAGTCGAAACCTGTGAGAATATTACCCTGCTCCAGGTTTTCTGTGTCTAAGTTAATGAGCTTTCTACATTAATATATATAAAAATAAGCTTTACATAAGCATACTATCAACTAAAATGTGATTTTGACATAGGGCTCATCTAGAAGACAGGAGCAACCTTAAGGAGCATATTGCCCCCCAACTATTTACCAATATTGTTCATGATTCAGCCTCTGTTGATTGTATACACTATACAGAACAATGGCAGTTTAATGTACACTACATATTTACATTTATATTCTTTAAACAGAACCAGTTCAGAACATGGAACAGGATCATTCTTCTTCTCTTCTCCAAATATCTCCTCCGCAGCAGATTACAGTAAGTGGCATTCCACTCAACATTTGCTTTCATTATAACAACTAAATAATTACAAAGTAAACTGGAGAGTCATTTGTTGGACTACTAGTAGCTGTATATTTATTTTATATCCACGGAGCTTCATTTCATACAGTTCTGAACCAGAGTAGGCTCCATAAGACTGGGCTGGCCGTGTCCGTGTCCAGGTCATAGTCAGTGGAGCAGCTCCTGTGTTTATACATGTGCTGTACTGTAGATAATACACACATCTCCACAATATGTTTATGTGTCTATGTTTTTGTTATAGCTTTAAGGAACAAGTTAGAATAATGTATTTGAATTTGAATGTTTTTTTCATGATGGAGCTTAATTACAACCTATTGAAATGGACTTCTCACATAACTGCGGATCGCTTCATATAGCATATATTATGCTGAGCAAAATTGCCTTTCTGTATTATGAAGCACCTGTTAACAACATCATTTTGAAAAATACCAGTCAATGTAAATCCTCCATGTTTATCATCCTCATCCTTTCTGAGTTGGTCTCTTCCAGATGTTCTGGCTGTTTGACAATAAACGTATTGGCTTGGTACTGAGAGACACATTAGATTATGTCTAGATCTCCAACATTAATGTTCTTTAAAAAATAAATAAAGTGGAGATTAAATGCATTGTAATAAATTACCCATGCACTCTATTCTGTGTTGTCATCTCTGTGCAGCGTTTCATATTGAGCTGTTGTGTACACCAAGTGCACATCTGTTGCTTGTTGAACATCTGTGCTCATTTACATATTAATGAATACTTATGTTAATTTGATTGTCATTGGCCCCTGCAATGCGAAAGATTAAAGATCTACCCAAGCAAGGAAATAACAGTTTCTCTTACTACAAATGCTGTTGGCTCTCTAATTTAAGATTATAAATGAAAGGCAGAAAACAAGAAGCTCCTGTGACGTGAGCTAATTTACAAGCATCAGCAGAATATTACTCTCCAGTGATGAAACAGAATATGGACTATATATAGACTCTTTACATCCTGATGGCAATTAATTAATCAAATGCTCTACTAAATAAAAGAAAGAACAGCGGTGTCTGTGGCTGTTGTAGGACTGTAACAACTCTTTCACAAGCTGCTAGCTTGACAGCTGTGAGTACTAACAATAGCCATGTTTGTTGTTAACGTTCATTATCATTATGATTTTAATTACCTTTACTATGATAATTTGTGGGGAGTGGATTTGGAGAGAGGGCTGAAGAGACGGGCTGTCAGTGTTGCCAACATGGCTACTTTTATTAGACTTAGCAACTTTTGGAGCTCGTGCTGATACGGAATTTCATTGGAGAGAGTTGCAACATTGGACTGGGTTTTCTGGTTGGATCATTTAAAAAAGCTAGCTTACTCTTGCTGGCTTTTTCCATTGTTACATACCCAAGCTTTAGGGGGCTCACTTCCATCTCCTCCCATCCTAAATCCTAACTGTACGCACAGTGGCACATGGTTTAGTATGGAAAGTATGCTCCCTAACTTTGATAGAGAATACTCATTGGGGAAAAAAGGCAAGTGATGCTGTGGAGTGAAGGGCAGCACTTACCAACCTAGTTTGGTTTTAGTTGACGAGTAAACATTAGATGCATCATACAGAAATAGAAAAGTCCCTGTAACGTCCCAATACAGCGAGCGAATGTGATAATATTGTTGTTTTGCATCATGATGGCTGTGGTGTTGGCTTACATAGAAAATGACAGACTGGGTTTTTTGATACTTGCTGTTGGTTTGTGCTGCTCTTGATCCTATTACCTGTTCCTAAATATTATCCTTAAGTATCTAAAAAATATATGATTAACAAGACAGTCAGTTGCCGACAGCCTTGTTTAGGCGCACCAATACTGAAGCCGATCTTACACTGACCACAGTTCAGATCACACTTCTCAGCAGAGATCACAGACACGTTGTTGTTGCATACAGTGGTCCACGAACAAATATTACACAAATATTTCTTGTAGGTAGATGTTTTCTGGAAGTAATCTCACTGGAAATTAAACCTCTGCCGGCATAAAGTAGTAATGTACCTACTGTAATATTTTCAACTGAAATGCACTTGCTACTGACTGAAAACCATGGCACGATCAGGGTCAATAAAGGAAGTAGCAACTCCATTAATTAGCAAGACGGAAAGAAAGAGTTAATGTTTGCCTTTATAACCATGATCTCCCCCTAACCCTTAAAGTGTTTGTGCCCTAACCCTTCAAAAGATCCTCATAAAAGGGTTTATAAGCATTTTGTGAATTTCCTACGAATTTCCAGCAACCCAAGTCAATATTTGTCGCGTATGCATACAGTCTTTTCAAAATAAACGTCAACAAGACGTTCTAACAAGAAACAACTTGGTTATCTTTAGGCAACAAAAAAACTTGGTTAGGTTTAGGAAAAGTGGTTTGGCTCAATAAATAGAGATGTAGAAAGGAACACATATTCCGACATTTTGCTCATCAAATATCTTTTTTATCTTAGCTGACCTTTAAACTAGCCATACTAAGGTAAGGTTTGTAGCATTCATGCTGTTTTGTTAGGTAACTTGTTTGTTTGCATGCTGTGTCCTCCATGATGCAACATTTCATTGCTAAAGCACAATTAAAAACAAAACAATGCAAAGATGGAGAACAGATAAAGAAAAAAGCCAGACGTTTACCTGAAGGAATTCCAGCAGATACATCAAACGTTGACTCGGCCAACATGAACAACATGGGAATGCCCACGATAATCCCTCATCCATTCCAGGAAAAATACATTACAGCAAAACTGGGTTATTGTCTATAGCGCAGAGCCATCCAAAACAGATAGGAATATAACCAGCTGTGAGTCTTAATTGATCACATGCTACTGACTGCACACAGCTCCTCTTAAAATGTTCAATCTTGGAATTTATATTCAGCCTGTATCTCTCTGGCTCTGCCAATTGCTATTTAACTCAACCAATGTTAATGTTTTAAGAGGTTTCTGGATGAAAGTAAATGTACTACTACTATTAATTCTACTACTATTACTACAGATTGTCCTGCTGCACCTTAGGGAGCATTTAAAAATGACAATCCTCTAATTGGTTAATGGTTCATTACTGAGACAATATATTCATTTATAGTAGATGTTTGTTAAACAGCATGTTCCGTGAATGATGAAAAACAGTGATGAAATATCCCTTTTACCCAAACCCTAAGACTGAATTACAATACTGTAGGTCAGTTCATTTTTCAAGTGACACAAGGTTTCTTTCTGAATAATGTGTTTAGCCAAAATGTTGTAAACTAATTAGAGTTGAGCTGCTAAACAAAGGCTGCAACAAATGTCCTGTTGTCAAGAGGCACAGATGGAAGATTGATGACAGTGATAATGTCACTCACTATTTTTTAGCTGACTAAAGGAGGATAAAACTCAAACATGTTTATCATTTATATTTCTAAATTACTGAACTGATGGGTGGTTACCATTTTTAATTTAAGTATTACAGTATATGTTTTAGAATGTTTCTGTGACTCATATACTGTATAGTGTTATCACTGAATATAATGCAGCATCTAGACCAGTGGTGGAAGGTATTCAGATGAAGTAGTAATACTACATCTTACAAATACTCTGTACACATAAAAGTCTTACAATTTAAAATGTATTTACATGTACTAAAAGTATCTAAATCAGTACAATATCTCCCTTTGAAATGAAGTGGAATTTAAGTATAAAGTTGTATAACTTGGAAATACCCAAGTAAAAGTACCTCAAAAGTGTACTTAAGTACAACACTTAAGTCCATATACTTAGTTACATTGCTTGTACATTGTTGCACTTGTATTGGTTTGGCTTATTTATAGCTAATAGTTGAATTTGTATTCTATTGTTTCTGTATGTTGCACTTATGTTGCACTTCAAACTGGCTTATTTGAAGACAGTGTTCACTTATATGATTGTACCTATTTGAAGCTATTGTACTTACAAGATTCTTGCTGTTCGGAGTTGTATCCTCATGATTGTTTGCACTTTTTGTACGTCGCTTTGGACAAAAGCGTCAGCTAAATGAACTGTAATGTAATGTAATGTAATGTATACACCTAGTGTAAATTGATTGTGCAGGCATCTTTGACAAGTCAAAATCTATTTTCTTAAAAACGCAGGTTAATTTTACTCTTGTTACTTTGGTATGTGCACAAAAACCATACTCTTCCTGTGAAGACAAATGATTCCATTATGTATGTTATTGTTATTGTAGTAAATTAAGTAGTATCCATGGTTTTAAGTTTTCTTCATATGAAACCTAAATCTTGACCTTTCAAATACACAAATAAACAGACTTGGGGCATCGGTGCTGGGAGCTGCCCACTGTATCCACATCCTCTGACTGTTGGATTTAAGAGTTAAACGCTAAAAGGCACTTACTGACTCAATTTTCCCACCTACATTTCTTCTAACTGTTGCGATGGGTAAAAGTTACATCATAATGTAAAGGTTCATTTATTCATGTAGTATGGAGGTTTTATGCCAAATGAAACTGCTTTTGCTGAGCTGCTCACTGCCGACAGAAGAAGCCTGTCTTATACCGGGCAACTGAGCGGTATGAGAGTTTAACTGGGGCTACACATTATTGATGACAATACATCCCTCTAGACATCTGTCCCCAAATGTGTGTTTGTTAAAAATACATACTTATTGTTACACATTTCTCTGGCTTTTGTACAGGTTTAGTAGAATTCTGCAAACTGCAACCAATACAAAATGTTTTAAAGTATAATGCAGCTGTTGTGGTATCTGAGAAACTGAAATACGTATTTTATTTATGTGCCAACTAAAAGAAACAAATTACAAGGGACAGCTTGTGAAAGAACGGTTAGCACTGTTGTAGCTGATTAGTAAACCACATTTAAGGCATGGCTGTGTTACGCCATATAAATAAATAAAGTTTAGGTTTTAAGATTAAGTCTTAAAACCTAAAGTAGAGAGGATAGTTAGACACACATGGTCTATAAGTCCTGGCTACAGCCTTCTTAGAAGTGAAGCAGTGATGTTGAAGAAGAGCCTCGTCCAGGCTAAAATCTCTACTCGGCATTCACTGAATAAATCAATGTTGAAAAAGGAATTGCTATATGCATTTATTTTCTACTCTCTTGGGGTTGGATGTAATGGGAAGGAATAAAGATCTCATTCATTCATTTATCAGTGGTGGGAAGATTGACCTCCTTGCTTTGCACTGAGGGGTGTGGGCCGAGTCAAAGGAAGTATTGATGTAGATTTCACTCAGAGCTTGAAGGTTTCTGGTTTTGCCTCTCAGACAAAACTCCAAATACATTTCAACATCTGTTCAGGTCTTTGTTTAGTTTTCTAAAATCACCTGTGTCATTCAAAGTCTCCACCAAAAGAGAACATCTTTTTGGAAAGAAAAGTTCTGTTCAAGGTAGTTCTGGCTTGTTTATTCAGCATGATGCAACTCACACTGCTTATTGAAGTCAGCTGCAGCCGCTTTTCCTTAAACCCTGTCAGTGTGAAGACATAAGAATATGGCAAGAATGAAAATATAACTGGCATTTTTTTCTCTGCGCTGGGATCTAGACAGTGGATTTAGATAATGTCACATCCATAAGACAAATCCCTTCCCCCTCAGTGATATGGTGTGGCAATGCAATTTGAACTTTCTTTCATGGTGAAAGAATTGAAAGAACATTTTCCTCACCCTCCAGCGTTATTCTGGGAAGGGAGCAGCTGTCGATGCAGAGATGAAAGTTGAAGGTTTTCATTTTCAAATGCTACAAAATGTACTTAAAAACAAAAAAATAACCTACACCCCGTATCTATTTCTCTCTGCTTCAAAAATATTACTGTTTTTATCATGTAATATTTAACTGTTTCATAAACAAAGGTGTTAGTATAGTATAATTTAGGGCATTTTTGATGACCTAAACCAAATACTCAGGGTGTGTTTGTGAGAGCGCTTATCTGCCTGTATGTGTGTCTAAGTACATATTTGTGTGCTTTTTGAGTCATCATTGCAAAAAGCAGATTCCCTTTGATCATCTATACTAAGGACTTCCAAATTGTCATTGTTTGCAGGCTTTATATCAAAGCTTTCTTAGTGTGATACAAAGCTTTGTTTAAGAATACAGAAATAACTGAGACACAGAGAGTCACTGCAAACCCTAAACAATAACCAGACAGGAAGTGCAATCTAATTTCCTTATGAGAAATGATGTCTGTCACTTAAAAGGTATAATTTGTTCTCTTCCTTTGGTCTTGACATTGAGAGCTTAGGCTTTGGCTAAATTGAATAAGCTTGAAGAATATTTCCAGCACAGACTGATACCATGAATTCAGCTGCATTGAATTTCCAATGTGTCCCACAGATCACACTGCATTTGTCAACAGCACACACAAGAGAAAAAGCTTTTCAATGTTTTGTGATTCACTCTATAATACTGAGAGACCTCGGGGTCATTCCACAAAAACGAGCAAAGAAATCAACCTGAAGGGGATCTGGAGTACTATAAAGCCTCTGAGGTGGAACATCATTTTTCACAACGGAAGCCTTCCTGTGCTGTTCATTTTTCCCCCCCATTTTTGTTGTCTTACTGCAGCCAGTACTGTGTTCTTTTCAAACTGCAGTGTCAGAGAGACAGAAAACATGGACCTCCAACATGTGCTGCCTCATCTCTCCTTCAGGCTCTCTATCACTCAGCCATGCCATTCGATTGAGTGTGTTTATTTGAAACAGCCTGCGTGCGTTCACATGACATTGCATGTGCATCAGCCGGACCCTTTCTTAACACCCTTGCAGTGTGATGGTAACATCTCCCGCCATCACCGCCGCCGCCACTTTAAACCTAGATAAGTGTATCAGTGCAGCCAGGAGGATGAGTCCCAGCCTGCCAAGAGCACAAGCTTGCCTTTCTCATCAATCAATTTGACAAGGCCAGCCACAAGCTGCCCCTTCCTTCTCCCTACGCCCCGCCAACGCCCACAGCCCTATCCTCTCTCATCTGATTCATTTCTGAAAATATTGCACCAACATACTGTAGCAGAACAAGAGTGGTGAAGGAGAAGGAAAACAGGAAAAGTGCATGAAAAAAGATACACAGGTACGATGAGTGAGAGTTTAAACGGTTTTCATAAAGTGGATGCCAGTGTCAGGAAGGGAAGAGAAGGTTAAAGACTTGAGGAGCCATGAAAAATGGCCCGTGAACAGAACCACTGTTGACTCTGTTGCATGCTGGGGATGGATGAGCACTGAGCGTGCCTCTCAGCCTGTGAAGCGAGGTGTTGGAGGATGCTGTTTCCTGGATGTGGTGACAGAGAGGCAGACAACCCAAACTGCGAGTCATAACAAGACATGCTGACACACACATGCAGACTGTATCTGATCCGCTGCTTCACCCCTTTGTGGAGGAGCGAGCATTTTTTCTGGACGGGCACTGGGATTCTATCAACCATCCTGTGATATTTGCTCAAGTAGAGCCATCACAGATATGGGCACCTATGGATAGATATGAATCCAGGAAAGAACTGGTATCAGATTGCATTAGATATGGTGTATTTATTTTGACTGCTGCAGGAGTAGAGCTGGTGAAAGTCTAGGGTGTATGAGATGAGAGTAAGCCTCTGTAGCAGTAGCAACTGTACGACGTGTTGCTCCTACCCATAATTCAAAGCATGTGGTTGTAGCAGCGATACAGGGAAGGAGTTACCTAGCAGTCAGCGACAGAATGAGCATTGTCTTGGGAGATGAAGCCGAAAAGACCAGCAAGCAATGCGTGGAATCTACGTAAGAGCAAACACGGTCAGAATCACCCTGCACACACAGTGAGCAAACTCAGACGGATTACGATTAAATTAAAAATAGAATTCATACGCAGACCAGCATGAAAAATGTAAGCAAACTACATGTCTGTGAGGCGCAGCATTCACTACCCGGCAGCCCAGCTAATATTATGATCCCTACACAGGAAAATGGGCACTAATCTGCCAATCACAGCTGCAGCCTGGCTAACAGAACAATGCACAGCTAATAATCCTCTGCTAATGTGTTTGTGTATTAATAATTCACATTCATTCGCGGGGGCTGCAGAGAATCTTTTTTGCAGCCTCTGTCTCAGCTCAAAATTTCGCACATGTAAGACAGTATAGTTGGAAAGACGCACGCACAGGGGGAGTGAGATGGGTCATAAAATGCAAATATTGCTTCATGGAGATTAGTGTTTACTTTGATAATTGGGATGTTAAAGTTTACTTTATTTTCAAGAGTGTGTATTGCTTGTGGACCTTCAAAGGCCTAATTATGTTTCAGTGTGGCTGCAGTTTTAGCTCTGAATGTGTGGATCTTTAAATAAATGGACTAAGTTGCTAGAAGGAGATTGTTTGCTTAATTAACATCCCTTACAAAGAATGCACCATGTTGTTGGGATGGTAATGGATGGTATTTTCCTTTTTCCAATACTTGCTATGGTAAAAGCAAAGTACCAAGGTACTGACCATAGCTAAATGTGTATGGTCCTGATTAATGTACGGGTTATTTGTTACATGATGTAGCATGGTACTGGTCATGGTACAAATAACGTACATAATAATATCCTAACAATGGTACTGTCTGTACTGACCAATGCACCAGCAGTGAAGTCAGATTAATTCATTAGTATGGATGGTGTCTGAGAGATTGTTTACTTGCAGAGCTACAATTTAGTTGTTCTCACAATCACTGGGAAGTGATAAGAAATAGTAGAAAGTGCATAAGTGGCTGCGACTATATCTGCTGGCTGCAACAAAGAGTGAAACATTTTGAGGGTTGCATGTTTGACTGTCCGTCATGTTCTTACTCTCCCTGATCTGCAATATAGTAGCAGTTCTATCAAATGGTAAATAATAAATGGACAGCAATTATATAGTGCTTTTCTGCCTTAGCAAACAAAGCACTTTGCAATTTGCATCTCATTTATCCATTCCCACACACAGACACACACACACACACACTTACACAACAATGGTGATGGAGCTGCCATGCAAGGCAGCAATCCGGGTTCAGTGTATCAATATACATATAAAAGCTACAATAAAGCCCAGTATGGGCAACTTGGAACTGAACTATTGATTGTCGTTGAATTATATTAGCTGCTTTGACACCAGGCGCTACAGTCCACTGTCTCATTTTGCAGGTGAACCAGAATTCTCAAAAACTGCAGCTGAACTTCAGTATATAGCTCACACTGGAGAGCACTGCATACAAACAAAGTGATTGGAAGCCATAAAACAAGTCTGGTAAGCTTTTGTTTTCTTAAAGCAGATCTGCTATCAAAACTGATTTAAATTGTTTTACTAAATTGACTGTTTTCATTAAATGTTCCTGTAGATGTATGGAGAAATAAATACATATTGGATTAGATTTGGTGACAGATACTCAATATTAAAAGATTAAAGTCAGGATTAGGGACATAAACACCGCATCAGGACATCCTGAGCTCTGTCACTTTCCTACAATAAATACTAACTTGAAACAGAGGAAAGGCCTGTGACTATGATGCTTTCTGTATGTACCATCCACATGTATAGGCCATTAACTACACATAATTGCAATAATTGTTACACTAGTGTTGATGTTATACCACATGAAATATAGATGGGAGAGCAGACCTTAGTTCAAACAACCTGCCGCCACATTGTGTTTTCTACTGTTTTAGTTAGTTGTTAGATCCTAACAGGAATGTTGGATACTTGATACTTATTTGTAGTGCACTGATTAATCTAACAGCACAGCCATTACTGTTAGAACAGGGGACAAAAATAATTCCATTCAGAGATAGGCGGTCCTTCATGTATTTTATGATTTATAGACGTTGAATTATGAGTATGGTTCCCTTTTTGAAGGCAATTTCTGAAGGTTTCACAGGATGATGGAATTCTCTGATGGCAAGGCTGCAGTCTTAGAGAAGTTGTTTCATATGGAAAAACATTGATTTCTTTATTTTTTGGAGGCTATAAACTTATGAAAATGCTCCCAGTCAAGTATACTTCTCCTGGAATGCCATGATATGGATTCAGCCATCATCTTAAACATTTCACAATTCTTCTCTCATGTTGTCTTGTGTGATGAGTTTGGATGGATGACTTCAGGATTTATATAACACACTTCCAGCAAAGTGTAGAGACACCTTGTGAGCTCTGCTTACCTAAATCCCTAAGCAGTTTGAATTTGGGCAGAATATTTACATAATTACTTTGAGAGACACTAAGCTAGATTAAAAGATTGCATGAATTATTGATAATGTGAATTGTAATGTCATTTTTCTTCTGTTCAAAAGAAAAAACATTACCACCTCTTCCCTATATACTTTACATCCTAATTGCTAGCTGTGTGTATGCCTGCACATGCTTAGAACTTACTTTCACAGTAGAAATCACTTCCCTTGCTTAAGTGTGATTTGTCAAGGTTTACTACAGAGCAGTAGTGCTAATATAAGAGCAATACCACCAGTACCTCTGGAGAGGTATGTCTTACATCACAGCCGACAGTCAAACAAGTTCCTCCAATGGCATGCTGGGAAAATGCAATGATCATCCATCCCGGCATGAGAAAGGAAATAACCACATCATGTCTTGCAATGCATCAAGGCAGAGGCATTTGTGAAAGCAGCAGGAAAATGTAATATGTGTTTGAAAGAGTCCCAGCTGGGCAAATGACTGTGTATTGTGTTAAACGAGTACTTTGGGGGTGGCTAAGACCCCCAGTGGATATGTTGATATTGATTTGGTGCTGTGCCCTCAGGGAACACCCTTAGGCAGGCATTTATGACTATTGAGCACACCACCCACACTGCGGCACAACTCTCAACACATTGAAGACAACTGGATGACAATACACACTTCTTCTGCTGTATTTATATAAGGACAAAGGAACAGGTGTCATGTTGATTGAGCCTTAAATGAAAAATAGAAAAAAACAAATGGAAGACAAAAAGGTCCAAAAAAATGGACACACTGGGTTCCCATTATTGTAATAATTTATTCAGGAGATGGATGTACTGCGGCCTCTGAAAGCCAACCTCTCACAAAAATGTGCAAATCTTTTCATATGTTTTCTGTTTCAAAATGATGACATGAGTGTACAACCTCTGTGCTGTAAAAACCACAATATTTTTGCAAGCATCGTGAGAAAATAGTTTTTAATAAAAGGGAGGAGAGAGACTATCAGGGGAGACGTAACACATAAATATCCAATTATCGACGGATGTGAAAATTTTCAGTGTCGCTGCACTTGAATAATAAGACTGTCACTACTAATGATGCATTCCAGTTCAATACTGCACGAGCTGAAAGGACGAATTGAGTGCGTTTGAATAAAGTTAACATTGTGTGTTTTTAGACTTTTATTTTTATTTTGCTGAGCGATAAAGTGCTGCTTGAAAAATAAAAACAAGCGCTGTCCCCCTCAGCCACCACTGCTCGAAAGCATTAATCTTATTCCAAAGATACACCATGAATAAAACTAATCTGAATTAATGTTAAAACACTAACACTGGTTGGGACTTGGACCAGCAGCAGACGAGCTGCACTCTGGCTGCTCGTAGCAGCAGAGCTAACACCAGCAGAGCTAACATCAGCAGAGCTAACACCAGAGCTAACACCAGAGCTAACACCAGCAGAGCTAACGTTATAGCAGAACTAACATCTGTTGAGCAAACACCAGCAGAGCTAACATCTGCATCACTGTTTCTGAACGTTGGGGTCGACGTCGCTCCATTTATAATTAATGTGTTGAATTTTTTACTTTTTTGCACTTTGTAGTTCTCTCCACTCCTCTCTCATTTGTTCACGAAACTGAGAGAATATGAATGTATGGTGTATCAGGGCAATTGAAGGTAAAAACAACAAAACATTTGATTAATAATATAATATTTATTATTATTTTGAAATAGTATTACGTAACTTCAATCTCAGAGAATTTGAGTTTTTATAATAACATAATATAGCAGCCTAATTATAAGAAAAATATTAGAAGAATTGAAATAATACATTTATATAATCAATATGTACTATAAATTATAAATACTAAGCATAATAATTAGAATAATACAAACAGAATAATAATCAACATTAGAAATCAGGGGAGATAAACAGGAAGCCTACATTTTATTTGATGGGGTGGGGGGCGTTAAGGGACCTGGATAAAGGATAGGGGGGCGCTGGGCCAAAAAAGGTTGAGAACCACTGTTCCAACACGATAAAGGTCAGATTTTGTAATATGGGTAAATGTAGATGTAAAACAAGTTTCAGCATATGGCAAAGACAGAAAGGAGATGGAAGGGCTTTTGTAAGTGGGCGGGGGGCTGTAAATGGCAATGGTGTTGGTGGGTAGTAGGAGGCCTTTTAGCTAAAAAAAAACAAACTAAAAATAACCCATTTAACAACCACTGTCACACTGGCTGAAACATTTCATAAAGAGACAGTAGCAGTACACTTCTTCAATCATCCCTCCACAATCCATTATGACCTGAAACAGAATTCACATCATAGCATTTTGAGGCTTAAACACACTCACACAGAATCTAATGTTTGCATTTTGATGTTACCTATAAAGTATTGTTAGGCCAGTTAACTATCCAGACAGTGCAGAAACACATGACAATATCACTCTTTTTGGCAGCCAGTGGAAGAGGCAGCCAATCAAAAGCCTTTTTGATAAAGAGCCATAATTTGGCTTTGTTTTGATTGGCTCACAATCAGAGGCTGTGGTCAGAAGGGAAAAAGTTTAAGAACAAAGGAAAAAACTCTAAATCACTGAGGCATTTAAATGAAAAAAAAAGTTTGAAAGAAAGCAGTCTAAAAAGTTACCAGCAAGTGTGGCAGGTGACATTATTGATTTATCTGCCAAAGACAAATTGTGCACTGATTTCAGTCCCTGGTGGAGGGTGTATGGTGGGACACTTTTAGAAAGGTATGGCTGCACTATAGAAGTCCTGAAAACACCATGAGGGAAAAGTAAGACAAGGAAGGCCACAGCCAGCTGCCCTTTCTCTGCCTTTGGGTTACCCACATCCCAGCACCCCACTCCCCCACTTCACTCCCATCTCCCTCACCCTGCGCAACCCTTCCACCTCTGCTGTTATTTAGCCCTGCAGGGCTCTTAATACTTAATGTTGATTCACCGGCCAGACTCCTGGGAACATTGCATATCTGAGAGACTGTGCGCAGACACACACACACACACACACACACACACACACACACACACACACACACACACACACACACACACACACACGTTACATCTCGTGCTGAGCAAATAAAGGTGTTTTGGAGCCTCTCTCTCTCAAATGACAGGTGACAGTGGGGAAGCAATGTGTGACATTGTCCCATTTGTCCCCAAGCCAAGTGTATGGGATGAAAGGGAGGAGGAAGGAGAGGCAGAGGGGGGTTGAGTTAGGCGATACATCCTGAGGCTGCTGTAACCAACAGGCCAACGCAGAGGACCGCCCGACATGGGCGAGGACATGCACAAGGCTTGCATTTTAATCTTGCAATTTAATCTACGCAAAATATTAAAAGTAGATGTCCTTACGAGTGTCCTCAATGCTGCGTCGCTTTCATTTGGAAGAAGTGGCCATGAAGAGGCCACAGCAACCTCCATGCAAATGTTCCCTACATATTTTATGCTCGGTGTTTTGGGTCGGAGGAGAATGTGGTTGATGTACTTTAGGAAAGCATATTAACATGTAAAGGAAGTGACCAAACTATAAATAAGATGTTATCATGCTTTTGTGATGACATTCTGTATGTCTTTCTGTCAGGGTAATGCTTTCTATAGTGTTTACTTTTTAGATGATTGTAATATTTTTGAATAATGATGTATAATGTCATACAACTCTAGGATGTGATCAGGAACCATCTATTAACTTCTATGTGTTCATATAACCGGGAAAGATGTTTGCAGACCTTGGTGTAAATAACAAACAAACCAGTATTTGGAAGGCCACATACAATACAACATGATGTGTTATCTCTGCCTTCACATTTGATACACAAAACAATACAGCTACAACGATTAGTTGATTAATCGTTCAGTCAATCGACAGAAAATGAATCTGCAACTATTGTCATAATCGATTCAACTTTGTAGTCTTAAACACATGCTGGTTAGCCTCTTAAGGGGTGGGGGACTTTACTCGAAAATACAAAAATACCTACAAACGACATACCCAAAGTATATTATAAGCTGCTCTTCAACCATTTGCAGCAGATGCATGATTTTGATCTCATTCAAAAGATAACTCTTATTATTCTTGCAAAACATTGATTAATCACTCCAAGTGCTTCTGGCACTGAATAATAGTGGTCTTAATATACTGAATTTGAAGAAAATACACTCTGCCTGAAGTTTGTTGTTGAAAAAGATGCCTGAAAGTGGGTATAGCTGGTAGTGGTGAGCTGGAAAACACAATAAAAACAGGGATAAAGACTTAAACATATTAGACAGGTTTTTCTAGGTTTTTCTGTGCATTTGGAGATATTATAATATTTATTGATAAAAAGGTCATAAATAACTATTGGCCTTTACTATAAATAACTATTATATACCCAATTATCCCTGGCAGTAGTAATGACACAAAGTAAGGGAAGTATAAACACTTTTTTTGTAATATTCTTGTGTTTTTTTTGTATTTTGTAATTAATTAATTAAATACAATTATGAAAATAATTATTATTATTAGAAATCGAATGGAAGCTCTGATTGGCTAAAATTAAGAGTCATCGAACGCCTAATGTTCGCCCTCCACGCGGGAAGCAGCCGTTCGGCTGTGTGTGCAGCGGGAGTAACATTTTCTCCTGTGAAAGAAAGATATCTCACAAATCGATCAGCTGATTTCAAAGATTGAAACAGCTGTTCATGGGCTTTTATCAATGTGACGATGTTCAAGATGGATATATTTTTACTGGAAACGATCTTGTGGACCTCTACAATGAACCAGGAAGTGTTTTTTTTATTATTATTACTGACTACAGAACAATGATGAGACTTCATAGGGGTTTGATTGTGAATTTGCTTGTTTGTGTGAGATGCCTACTGTACTTGCTGTTGTGATTTTGATTTCAAAACAGTTTTTCTCATTAAATAGACAAGATTCGAAGCTTTCTAACGATATTGCGTAAAAACTCCAACTACAGCTGAATGTATACAACACAGGGCACAAGAAAGACGGCCGTTTGTAGTGTTTTGATTAAATCAGGTATGACAATATTCCATCAAATATATCAACATTTGTAATAAATAAACTTACCTTCGTTCTGAGATTCTATCTGATCACACTCCCACGTGACCCACAGGCGGCCCAGAGCCCAAATCAGAGACCACCCAGGCTAAGTTATATCTAATGAGTAGTAACATGGATCTTAATCCACCGCTATCATAAGTCTGATTGTCCTAGAATTTGCCAGAATTATCCTATTAAAATGTCTCCTTGTGACAAGCTTGCATTTCACTTCCTAACGTGTTAATGATTCACAAAATCTGCCCGTTACATGTATTTGCTTCCTTCAGACTACACACTAATCATCCACAGGCCCAGCATCATCACAATCAAGCAACATGGCAGCGAGGACAACAGAGGTTTGCTTTGCTTAGTCCCGAGTATACTAAAGAGACTGATTGTCGGAGACTTCTGGGATCTTATAATGTTTCTAGTCCAACACATCTTTTTAAGGTGAAACTGGTTTATCAGCTATACCAAATAAAGAGAGAGAGGTGGGTCAAATTGTTTTACTAATATACTACAAAGCACCTAATATGTTGGTGTTGGGCCAGCGTAGAAGTGACATCAGTCATTCTGTGACAATCAGAATTTTCAAGCGTGGTACTTAACCGAGTCAAACTGTTACTATTACTTAATATTTAGTGCTGAAGGAAGCTAGTTGAGTCAACTGCTTATCTTTATTTTGTGTCATTTTAAATGGCAACAGAGGCAAGAATACAATTAGCTGAAGGTTTTTCAGCACAATAAACTCTCAAAAAGCTCAATTTAATACATACTAATCTTTTTTGACAAGGAATTGTCATATTTTCTCATTAGTGTGCGACGTGCATTGGCAAGGATCACCAGCTTCTTTATAGGGTTTTTGTATAATACTCTCCTGAATGGATAAATGATGGAGAAAAAAAAGAGACATTCCCTTGTCATCCTATCAGATCAGACAGATACGTCTTATGTCTTTCAAGGCTCAGAGTAGGTTAAGAGATAAAAACCGCTCATTTAGAATAGGTCAACAGATAAAGACAGCGGATAGTTTGAAAGATAAAGATCTGCTAAAATTGACAAAATGTGAACAGAAGAAGAACAGCGTAGCAGTTTGGGCTTAATAAAACAGAATGGCAATTAGTGTGCAGAGCCAAGTCTCCTCTTTTAAACTAAAGCTGCTCCGTCTATAAAACATTTCACATCAGGACACTCTTTTCCTCCTGCCAGCTCAGTTTCATGTTGTGCCAAGATGTATGTCATTAGCACATCAATAATAAGGACAACATATTCCCATCCTAAAATAAGTACTGAGGAGCTACAGACACTATTGGTGCACCTCTCTGTGGCCCACAGTCAGTGTCCAAATGTTGGCACTATATGGGCCAAATAAATCGTCTCTCCAACTGAAATATTACACCAATGTTCCATCTGACTTTCTGTCTGGAGTTCATTTGTGTTCCCTTTTGGGCTTTCACAACACAACAGGCTTGTTGGGGCTGCTCTGTTGATATGAAGATGTCCTAATCTGGTGCTAGGA
The DNA here is from genome assembly GCF_900634415.1 of Cottoperca gobio. Lineage (NCBI taxonomy): Eukaryota > Metazoa > Chordata > Actinopteri > Perciformes > Bovichtidae > Cottoperca > Cottoperca gobio. The sequence continues at coordinate 1,132,771 of NC_041368.1, read as the reverse complement.
GTTCAAGCAGTCTTAATCATGCTCATGCAATGATATTTGAAGAAGTAATATAATGTAAAACTAATGGCCAAGAAATACCACTGAGATATTAATCAATGAACAATGAGAGATAAGGTTGCTTTATACATAAGGCTGTCTGAGTTGAAGGCTTCGAAGAATATGAAAAATGAGCGGAGTTTATCAAGAAAATAATGATTCTACCAAAATAAAAACAATGCTTTGCTTTGCTTTTTCATTATTCCATTAATTTTTTGTTTGTGTGCATGAAGCCGTACTACTGAGAATTAGTTCCAAATCTGATCATCATATACAGTATGTGTCTGCCAAAAGTTATAAAAGTTTGAGTGCATGAGAGGAAAAAAGGAAAAAGAAAATACTCAACATTGACACAAACAAGCCCAGACACAGTCTCACACACAGCAGACCACAGGCAGCATCTCCTGTGGTTCACTCGGTTGGAATACTTTCATCTTTTATTTAGTATTTGTGTCAAAGTCCTGTCATTTCACATTGAGGGTGTTTAGTTTCAATCATGAAAAAAATCATTACATTTAGAATTTTTAAAAAAGGATAGATAAATTCATACATCCATCACATCCTGAAATTGCAGCCGTATTTGTGCGCTGACAATATAACAGGTTAACCCTCAAACTACTGTCCCTTTTAGGCTGTGTGTGCGTGTGTGCGTGTGTGCGTGTGCGCGTGTGCGTGTGTGTGTGAGAATGTGAGTTTTGAAATGTTTTCTTTTTTTAGGTTCACAAATGTTCAATGTAATTCTAAGAAAACAACACATAACAGGAAGCAAACATACAGGAATTTTAAAAAAGCCAGAGACTTCTCCCCCAAATGGTGCCTGAGAATAGTCTCACCGTGGACTACTTGAGGTTGCCTAGATTACCTCTTACAAACAAATTAATATGCATTAGAGCTCTCTGCACACACACACACACACACACACACAAACACACACACACACACACACACACACACACACACACACACACACACACACACGCTCACGCAGTCATTCCCTTTCCTATCTAACAAGGCCAACTTACTGTTGGAGGCAGCGAGTGCTCTCTGTAATCAGTCCATGTTTGTTTCAGGGCGATTCAAAGCTCATTTCCATTAGAAAATAAAAAGCTCTCAGTGTACAAAAGCTGTGTGTTCGAGTTTGTACCCAACTATGAACCACTGATGATATCTAATAAAGGATCAGTTAACCCTAATTCCAAAGTGATATCTATCCATACAAATATTTTTTGTTTTATTTTCCCAGATTTTGATACTTTATATCCATCTTTCAGCCTCCACCCTAATCCACTCAAGTGATCACAGCTGTGGGTTCTCAAATGATATCCCTGTTGCTCTGTATGATCCACAGAACACACTGAACAACAGTTTACATGGAAATAATTTATTGTGTAAAAAGTAATCTGAATAGAGGTCTGTGACTCCTGAGTAACTGTGACATTGTTTCTGGAAAGAAATATTACTGTTGAGTCATTTTTCAATGCTTTGAGCACCATGTGATGGCACAAGAGAGAGAGAGAGAGAGAGAGAGAGACAGATATATTTAACGTGGGCAGAGAAAATGACTACCTTTGTGGAAAGCTAATCAACATGTTTTTTGTAGTGTCGCAAAAGCCTCTGACAACAAGACACATCATTTATCCAGGTGTCGTCTTTGTTGGATCAATACTTTTAGAAATATTCTGTGTGACTGTGTAGCTATCCCACAGCCAAACAATAATCCATATTCCCCTACCCAGCTCAGCCATCCAAACAACAGAACATATTGAAATACAATGACAGTTACAACATCGGACCAGAGCACAACCAACAAAAACTGCAGCAGAAAACGTGGAAAAAAACTCACCTTTAAAATGAGGAAAAGCATTTATTCATGTACTTTATGAGAATAGAGTAGGAATGCGATGATGGATTGTTCAATCTGTGTGATATACTTTGTTAAAGAAGACTGATGGTATTGGCTAGAGAAGGTAAGTGTTTTCTTTCCCACTTCCCCTACTCCAATAAATGTTGTGAATACCTTGAGGGCTTTTTCTCATAATGACACATTACCTGGTCCAATATTGGTACCACATGGATGCCATTTCAATTTCTCTGTGTGATCACATGACACAGGTGGGTAATCATGATTTGGTCTCAATGTTTAAAATGTAATACGAGTGGAGATATCAAGGTGAAAGTATGCAGGGCGTGTTGCAAGGCGACGGAGAGGTCCAGCTGGGAAAGAGACTCAGTGGACACATCAAGGGTAATATATATAAATATTTTATTTAGCATTCAAACAGTAATAAATCATTACCTCATTAATTATGAGTGTTCACTATTATGAAAAAGTGAGACTATGAAGATTCACGGCTCTATGAGCCTCGACACAGCTCCGTCCACTTTGCACAATGGGCTCTAAATTGGTAGGAAATCAGATTGATAATGTTACGTTCCCCGACACTCCAGGGGAGCAGGGGAGTAACAATTAAAAAACCCAGGGGAAAAACAATTAAAATAATATGAAATGTATATTAAAAAACAGTCATTTATTCACTATTAAATTAAAAGTTATCAAAACACCAACTGAAAAAGAAGTGGTTAAAACACGGCACAACAGGGTAGCAAGTTCAGCTAAAAATTGTTTTCTGTCGTCAGGTATTAGATATACATGTTTTACTTTTAAGAAACCAGTCTGGGGGCTGAATAGTGGAAATGACTGCAGACATTTTGTTTTGTCTGTCGGACAACGTGTCCAGCTTCACTCATGGCACACCACAGAACGTGGAAGCTTAGCTTGCTGAGTCGCCATGACAGCCCTTGAACAGTGAAGATGCAAAGTCAGTGAAGAGACAACATAGAAATCTGGTCATACAGCATCACATTTTAAACTATCGAGTACTATAAAAAACTGAACTTCCTAATATCCTTATCCCAATCGCTTATGGAATTGTAACCTTAAGTGATCTCATAGTACACTTGTGCAGATGCAGTTATTAATCACGATTAAGGTTGCTTTGAATGATTTATAGCAGCCTTGATATGCACGCTTTGGTCCAATGTTAACAGATATGTAAAACCACTTCATTCTTACCAATCTGCAGTGAATTACCGTCATTATTAGTGCTATGAATGTTATTTTCAAGGACATATTGCAGGCTGAATCAAGCCTGCTTGAACATGGTGGGCACATGAAAAGCATGTGGGTGGAGTGTACAGGCTTGTTAATGAGGTCCAGGGACAGTCTCCTCTGTAGGATAAAGAATTGCTTTAATACTTTGTTCCAGACTGTGTTTTCAGAGAGGATCTGACCAATTTACAAGGTTAGAGGGACGTCGTGAAGTATTTAGAGCAGATCACCTGATGTATCATAAGGTCGTTTCTAATTGACATGCCTGAATGGAACTGAACTGATGTGTGCAGCGGTTACTGGCGAGGAGAGAGTCGTGTTGATGGAGCCATGACACTGGCAGCACAGCTATTGTTGTACTGTTTATACAGATTCAATGACACCATTTTCAAATATATCTAAACTTTTCATGAAAAAGCCTTGAATTTTATTTCATACGTTTTTCATTTATCCATGCCTTATCGTTTAAAAAAATAATATCACTGAAATAAAGATCTATGAATGTGCCACATTAGACGTTTTGGATACTGGGTCAAGGAAATGTCTATTTTTTGGTTTAACACTGGCTGTGCTGCCTATTTCTATGTTTATAGAGTTGGGACATTTTTTGGCTCAGAGTGAGCGCTCCTTAGTTTGTTGGTTTGCTGGGGCGTGTCAGAGTGAGCGCTCTCTACTTTGCGAGGATCTTTGTAAACAGAGCATGGAGATCAACACGTGGAGCAGAGACGCCATGTAAACTGTGTTCGTGTCTGTGATGATGCTTGAGCCTTGGAGACTATTTGTCTGTGAGTTATTCATGTGCAATTTGGATGTGTTATGTGCAGAATGTTTGAAGTTTGTAACTTTTGGTCTGAAGCTAGTGTAATGTGTGCTAATTTAGCTAATGGTGATCTGTGCTATTTCTAGCTAATAGTGATGCTAATGATAGCTAATTATTTGAATAGTAGTATGTGTGTCGTTTGTACAGTGCTACTTATATGTTATGTAAAGCCTACATACTTGTGTGTTTTATTTCTGTATTGTTACAGTTTTACAAACTAAAAGAAGAACACTAAAGTCAAGAAAGCAAACCTTGCATCTTTATTGGAGGACTTTTAAATGTTAGCTAACTGGCTAGCTACACATAGGGATACCCACTGTAAGGGCAGAACACTGGCACATAAACATTCTTATTCTCACTAATCTTAGGATAAGCAGAATTGTATTATAAAAAGATCTAAATCCAAAACCTGATGGAAAACTTGCAATTAAACTAAGAAAAAGATTATAAGTTTTCCTCTTGAACTATAATTACTGCTCTGTTCTTTCATCTACTTTTACTGATGTAGCCAAATGAGCTTGGTGTTGCAAGTTCATTCCCTTTACTTGTATTTTATTGTGAAACATAATGGAAATTTGACTCCACACATAAATATTGTCATGCTTGGTCGTTTGTAATACTGTGTTACAAGAATTGCATATGTAGAATTCAATCTGTGTGTGACATTAGAGAAAAAAATCTCAAACTCCTGTCAGGAGAAATATAAACAGTTTCGACTGCACCTCGGCGAATGAAGAAAACAAAATAACTGTACTTTGTATGTTGCACTTGTATTGGTTTGGCTTATTTATAGCTAATAGTTGAATTTGTATTCTATTGTTTCTGTATGTTGCACTTATGTTGCACTGTCAAACTGGCTTATTTGAAGACAGTGTTCACTTATATGATTGTACCTATTTGAAGCTATTGTACTTACAAGATTCTTGCTGTTCGGAGTTGTATCCTCATGATTGTTTGCACTTTTTGTACGTCGCTTTGGACAAAAGTGTCAGCTAAATGAACTGTAATGTAATGTAATGTATACACCTAGTGTAAATTGATTGTGCAGGCATCTTTGACAAGTCAAAATCTATTTTCTTAAAAACGCAGGTTAATTTTACTCTTGTTACTTTGGTATGTGCACAAAAACCATACTCTTCCTGTGAAGACAAATGATTCCATTATGTATGTTATTGTTATTGTAGTAAATTAAGTAGTATCCATGGTTTTAAGTTTTCTTCATATGAAACCTAAATCTTGACCTTTCAAATACACAAATAAACAGACTTGGGGCATCGGTGCTGGGAGCTGCCCACTGTATCCACATCCAAATTCTGAAGCACTTTCACTTTTTTTGCTTTCATCTGAACCCATTCAAACTGTGTTTTTTGAAGGGTTTCTGTCCTGTAAGATAATGGGTGTTTTGACACGCCTCTTCCTCAGGCGGAGCTGTAGTTGGTCTCCATTAGCAGAGAGGAGAGCTTCTGGGAGAGCTGACAGTTGGGGGTGCTGGGTTGTTTGACAGGGTTGGGTAATTACAACTGCAAAGGTGTTATTTTGCTCAACTCGGGCACTGCTAAATAATCATACAAGTACACACATGTTCTTAAGATGTACCAACCTTTATTGTTTAATCCACTCACTCATTTAAGAACTTAAATTACATTCTCTTCTACGCCTAATTGTTTATTTAATCTTCTCAATTGCTCCTGTCTTCATTCATTAACCCAATGGTCTGTTGTTGCTGTTGTGATTGTTTTACTCTCATTTATTACTAGTGCAGTGCCCGTTGTGTTGTGTTGCTTCTTGGGTTTCCAAGTGAGTATGCGCGCGTTTACGGTAGCAATGCTGCAGTGTACGCATCGTGAGTGCAAAGCTCTCATGAACATTTTATGGCCTCAATAAAGTCAAAGCCCTGTTAAATGTGTCGCCCCAGGTTTGATGAACGGTTCAGAAGAATGTCGAAGTTCAGACTGTCCTGAGACGTCTTCATTTAAAGGGCGGGCCACCTTTTTGGCCGCTCTGGGCACCTTAACGTGCAACACACTCACACACACATCCTCATTTATATAACCTTAACGTAATGGCACGGACAGGCACGCTATTTTGTCTGTTAGTGGACGTGGCTGTTAGCGTGCTGTTGTGTAGATTTTGATGCACATATATTTCCATGTCTATCATGACTTAGCGCAGGCGCTAACCAAAGGCCGGGTTTTCACAGTTTCTTCTACATAACCGCTGATCCAGATAACTAACCCTAACCCCGACAGAGATGGCTCACTTCTCAGGGTTCCTAGTACCTCCGCGGTGCCATGGATGGTGAACAGAGACACTAACATTTGGGACGGTGGGACGGTCATTGGGACAAGCGAGAAGCGAGGAAATATCAAATAAGGGATTTGGGATGAACCCTGCGTCTTTATTAGATAACAGACTACCAGCAGTCCTTAGGTGACGCAGAAGCACTGGCTGCTGCCATGTCCACTCATCTTTTGTCCCATTCAGCCTTCCACCTTTGTTTTATATTCTGTGGGCAACACACTAGGAAATATGAGCAGCACAAAGGTGTCTGTGCGATCAGCGCTGACTTGTGTTTGAGGATCAAACCTTGAGATTATATCCCCAGAGGACAAAAGAGTGAGGGCGAAGAGAAGTGAAGGCGTAGTGTGTGTCTGCCATGGCTTTAGATTATTTCTGAAAAAGACACTGACATTTGTACAATGTACATGAATAAAGGTATGCTGAAGCAGATTATAGGTGTGTGTGTTATTTTATATGTGTGTTCAGAAGAGCTTTTTGATTATTGCTTTTGCTATTTTTTGCCTACTTTCTGTGCGAGGTCATCTTTCATCTTTCACATGTCGATTATGATGCAATCAATCTTGACAGTGACAGTCAGGGTACATGTTGCAGAAAACAGTGTGGCAGTACCCACACACAGGCACATAGGCCACACACACACACACACACACACACACACACATAGCTGTCAGTTCACATTCAGCTATGTGACACTTAAGCCTATCCCGTTCAGGGCACAGCATTGATTGATAGGTAGCCTCCTGGCCCTCTGTTTGTTTTGTCTGCGTTGCTTGGCAGATTCTCATCTCCCAGTCGCTGCTATCTCTAGCTCCCTTTGCTCTCACATTTGTGTGATGCTAGCTTGGCACAGAAGAAGTGCCTCTGACGGCACGGTGCTAAGCGATGCCAGGCTAATCGGCAGACATGCTGCCAGCCTTCACAACTTGTCATCCCTGCTCTACTCCTCAACACTTGAACTGCAGCTGACTGATCTGCTTGCTAACTGATGCAAGCCAGCAGCCAAAATGTGTGTCTGTGGGTGTGGTACATCAGCTTTTTGACACTTTGTCAATCATAATACAAAAAACCCCCAAACTATGATAGAATAGGAAAGTGCCTGGTATAAGGTGCATTGGCTGTACTCCAGTTGTTGTCTTTTCTGTAGCCTCACCAGTGATACAGGGAGTGCTTGTAATGCTTGTCTTTTGGGTCTCCAACTTTTTCATGATCCTCACATCTGTAAACATACTGAGAATATGTTTGTTACAGTCTTTCAGGTAAACCAGACCACAGAACAATACAAATCAAATCTATTCTTTAAGTATGTGATCTCCAGGACCTTTTTACCAACATGAACTACTTGCCACTTTGATATGTAGGCAGGTGGCTGGATGTTTTGATTCATCTCCTAGAAAAGATGAGAAGTGAATTGATATTCCAAATCATACATCTTATTTGATATGTAATGACACACACCACCAGGATGATAAGTATGTGGCAGCAGAGAACAGAGACTAGGTGGTGAAATATAAATTAGCTCACATATCAAGCTTGTGATTCAGGCTGTGTATTATGTGCTAACCCTAACCCATACAACCTCCAGACCTGGGGCGAACAGCAAGGCGAGGAACCGTGGAGCACATACTGAGCCGGTGCCCAAAGGCCTTGAAAGAAGACTGCTAATGCTGGTGACATGAGAAGATGCTGAGGCAGAGCGGATCATATCAACCATCAACAGCAGCAAGCACCTCCGCCCACCTAGGAAGCATATTTCTTTCTCAAGAGCAGCCCCAACAACAGTCCAGGGCGCCAATAGGCCTACTCACTACAGAGACTGTCAGCTGCTTGTGGACGTGGGCAGACAGCTTAAGTTCCCTGACACCATTACACCAATATCACTATGTCCTGATGTTGTCCAACTGTCAGAAGACTCAAAGCAGATGATCATGTTTAAACTGACTGTGACATGGGAAGAGTGGATCAAGAAGGCCCATGAGAGGAAGAGGGCCAAATATCAGTAGCTGGATGAGCAGTGTTGAAAGCAGAGATGGAGAGTTTGCTACATACTCACAGAAGTGGGATGTAGAGGCATTACTGACTGTTCTCTTTGCAGAGCATGTGCAATGCTGGGCATCACAGAGGCTACTGAAAGAGCCTCCACATGGCTATGATCTGTGGGTATCAAACCTCAATAGGATTCAGGAAGCGACCGGAAATGTGGGTATCAAAGACGGTCAAGTACCGTATGTGATCATCAAATGTTTTTTGGGTCTTGTTTACATATTCCATTGATCAGACATTTCTCAATTCAACGTCATCATTTTGCCATTTTTATATTGTATTATTGTGTTAAACTTCTTACATGTGTCAGAAGAACTCCATTGCTGTTTTGTGGATTTTTCAATTTTTTTTATGTAAAAAAGATTTGAAACAAGAAATAATCCAAGGCACTGCTGAGTGTAAAGCCTTTAACGTTACATGACAGGGTGTTGGCTCAACACGGCAATGAATACTTTTAGCTGAAACCTGATGAAATATTAAAGGTTTTTCATTATACTCAGGACTCAGGGTGCCTTGAATTTATTTCTTGCTTCCAATTGTCTTTTGCTCAGAAAAGCCACCAAGGTTGTTGGATTCTACTTTTTTTACAAAACACAATCTTTTGAGATTGATTCATCAGAAGTAACAAACAATGTAGATTTTATTATTAAGGCCATAAGCAATTACTCCAATGTCAATAATATCAAACTAAACCTACAGACTACTGCTCGAGTGCAGTAATTATATTTGGAGGGCTTCAAACAACATGATGGCTCCTCACAACTGGGCTGAAAACATGAAGAACACTCTCCGCAGAGCCTACTTTACAATCATAGTGCAGAGACTCTCACCAGCAGTGTATTGTGAAAAATTTAGCAATCTCCCTCGATCCCTGTCCAGTACGAAAAGGCACAGGCCAGGGGAACATAAGCTCATTGATGCAGAGAAATAGCTGAGACAACTTGAATTCCAATGTCCAAAATATAAAGCCACTTAAAGAACCCGGGATGGAGCTGAGGCATTTATGAGCAACTACATCTAGTATTCTCTACAGTCAGTCAAGCTGACGTCATCAGAGATCATAAAAAGCCATTTTCCACAATTAATTCTTATTGATTCTGAAAATGACCCAAACTACAGGTGATAACAGCAAACATGAAGCCTTTCAGTTTGGAATTCTCAAAGTTTTATTGTAATTGTGTAAGGCTTACGTCAGCTGTTTACAAATCAGGAAGCACGTCACGGACTGTTCTCTGTCAATCACCTGACACCCACAGGAATAAATTCAATAAATCGCCTCACAGTCTTTATTGTCACATTCAAGTTTTCTTATTAAGGGAATCGTCGTTACTTGCTAGAGTTACCCCATGTGTGACTACATTACATTACATATAACTTGTGGTGTTTTAAAGTGATAGTGGTTGCTGTTCTGTAATATAAAAACAATTGTATATGTCAACATCGTCCTCCACCCTTCACTCAACGGCCTCAGCAGTGAAACTGCCAACCAACCTAAAAGACAGAAGTTCATGAGTATACATTGTCAATAAAGATATATTAAATAATAAATAATTTAATAATTTTCTCCTACTACTAACATAACCCTTCTGCTTTGATCTTGGGGAGTGGAGCCGAAACTAACAGGTGACTAAAGACTCCGATGAAGTCATCAAAGCACAAGTTAGAAAGAGCTCTATCATGTCAAGTGGAGTGATATGTGATGACTCAGCTATCTGTGTCATGCATTTACTCCTTCACTGCTCAAGCCGTGCACATATTTGCCAAGAGACCATGTATTGTGTAACATCTTCTTAGGTGTGAGTGCCTTCTGAGAAGGTTTGCGGTGAAAGATTTACAGCCCAGGGTACATCAGAAAGTGGCTTCGTTGTCGATCTCACTGGCGGCTCGTTGTCATGACTGCACACAACATGGGCAGATTCATGACTTTTGCGGTAAGAGCCAAGGAAGCGTGGCTTGGTTTCAAGTTGTTCGAATAAAGTCCTGCTTTGTATTGCCAGTTATTGAACCAGTGGCAGTCTATAAATCCCAAGTGGCCAGGGGAACCTTGTGGCTCAACTACGTTTAGTGCAAATGTGTGTACACACCACAGTGTTGCTTCTAATCGCACCCATAGCTGTGTTTCTCTGTATCTCTTAATTGCAGTGAAAAGTGTCACAAACCACATAAAAAGGTTTGACAACCCATTAGGAAATACTGCATATGCCCTCTCCAATGGAACAATCCATTCACAGTTCTGGAAGAGAGTCTGGGATTGCGAGCCTGAGTCTTTCTGTTTCTCTCTGCTATCATTAAGTAGCAATTCATCCATGCTGGTCCACTAACCTCAGCCAAGTGTTTGATCCCACATGATACAGAGCTGAGCTTAAATTAAAAAAATATCAACTGACCACACATACTTTATTTGCTTTCAAATATAAGTATGATTCTTCAACATGTTTTGAAAAGAAATGTCTGAGAGACTTTGAGAATTCCAAATAGTAAGACTTTATGTTTGCTATAAACTGTAGTTTGGGTAATTTTCAGGTATGTTAAAAGTGCTTTCCCTTTTTATTAAGAATGAATTACAACAACAGGAAATGCATTGTTAGCAAAGTCCTCAGCCGTTAAGTCAGCAGCTGAGGGAGTTGTTATCATTAATAATGTTGACCCAGAAATAAGACTCAGGTTATATACAATCTGAATTTCCCTTTACCCTTTAAAACAAGTCAAATATGTCCAATGACTACATTACATATCATTGATCAAATCTTCAGGGCACTTTTAAGGACACTGTGTGCAAAGATGCCAGAGCGGTTCAACATAACATAAAACATTATAATTAATACATGTTTTTATCAGATACCTACAGTTTAATATTTCAACAGCTGATGGGGAAATATCTAGGTATTTAAGTATTTATTAAATATTTCAACCTCTTTAGCCCATCATGCAATTATTTCACATGACATACATTACTGGTGGGAGACATTTGTGTATTTCCTCTTTAGTGAAATATCTGGTACAGCTCATCTCTTCCTCCTTTTGCTTCCTGAGGTTAATTATAAGTCTTACGATATTTTCACTGCAATAATCCCATTAGAATGACGTGAGCGCTTAATTACTGCATATCTTTAGAGGCCTCCTGGGATGTCCCACTGTGGTGGCAGTGCTATTTGAGACAGTCCAATACTGTTGCTGTTAATTCTGTTCAAACACTGCTCAGTCTTTAATGTCCTCGTTAAGCATAGAACCAACTACTCTTCACTCTTCAGCCAGTGAGATAAATGTTAAGGGTACAGGCTGGAATATTAAACAAAGGCACATGCTTTGGTTTGAAATGATGAATAACAGCTGGAAGCCTGCTATACTGATGTGATTTGCTTCTGACTTTAACAAATCATAGCATTGAAACATTTAAGGGGAACTGAGTTCGACTTCCTCTCTCGTCAGGGCTCAGTGATTCTTTTCTCTGGATGACAGCAGGGAGGGTGTGAGGGGGAGGGGGGGGAACAAAACAAACCAGAGGCTCACAAGGGTTTCATTTTGTTTCAAAGCACACGGCAGACAAACATACTGATGGCTTGAACCATAATTAAGCTCACTCATCACTAAAAACGCCTATATGCACTGAGTCAGAAAATAATATTATGGCGGATGTGGGTTGGGGCTGGCGGGGGCGGGAGGAGGGGTTAGTCACAGCGCAGGGCTTTTTCAGATAGAGGTCAATTAGGTATGCTAAATAGTCTGGGCACCAGCTCTCCCTGCTACTGATCTGTATTCTGCACCTGACTCCTCCGCTGATCTCAAAGTCTCCCTGCATTCCCCACTCTGAGGATAACATGGAGTAAGTGTGTGGGGAGGTGAAAAAAAGGAGAGTGTTCTTTTATCCTCTGTGGCTTAATGGGTAAAAAGAGACAATATTCCCCTCCCATGTTAGCTCTTCTCAATGAAGCGCACATTTAGTTGGTGTTGGAGGTGCACAGGAAATAAATAGTGGCAGCTTGAATGGGATGGAGAGGTCAACAACAGTGTCACACAGTCAATCTATCAGGAAAAGCTAAAGTACTTGTTCAAACCCACATTGCAACAACTGCTACATTAATACAGATACAGACATAATGTGACTATAAACATTGGCCATGATTTCCCATCGCTCTGCTGTGACATTTTGATAGTGCGCCGTTTTACACAGGAGAGGAAACAATGTCAACAAGAGCCTGTAAATGCTTTTCCTGTTGTTATTCACTCAAACAAAACACAATGCAAATGTCTGGCAAACAGAAAATGCCTCTCACATTAGAACAACAACCAGAGAAACAAGTGAAATGTGTATTTATGATCTGTAAATCATACATCAAAATCAATGCCGGCCATTCATTCCATGGTAACTGGAGGAGGTAAAATGAGCTATTACCTTGTTTTCCATATTCTATTTTATTCATAAACCAGTGGTGCAATATGTTCAGGTTTGGGAACTCATCTTCAATTTAGAGCAATTTAGCCAAGTGATGGGTGTAATTTGTTTCCCCCGTCAAGTTGCCATTTGCATTTAAATTCATCATTATCAACCATGTTTTGCGGAGATTTCCCCAGATCGTAGGTGTCAGGACTCTCCAGTGATTTGATGCAAGCGACCCATTATGAGTACAGCAGAATGATTCTAGTCGTAGGTGATATTAGTGCTAGATATTAGTCGGGCTTCCACCACATAGGCTCCGACATTCCCTCTTTAGTCAGAACTGACTGATGTGTAAGCAACTTGTGAAACAAGAACAATTCTGCAATCGCACGGCTTGGTGGATCATCAAGTGAGGAGAGGTTCCCTGTGATGAACAGAGCCAGCCCTTACACATAACACCTGCAATACTACTTGGAAACACTTCCCTCAATTGGGCCATTATGTTTAAATCACATACCCATATAAATAAGAGATTAAATCTAGAGCAGATGATTGTGAATTCTTAAATTCAGGATTTCATAAGCAAAGTTATCTAAATGCACTCCTGTAAAGGAACCGGGGGATGTGACTACAGGGAACAGCAGCCACTCCTGCAACAACGCTAACGTTTTAAAAAGCAAAAACTAAGGCAGAATAATCTTCACCTCAACAGACCCTGGATAAGGAAATGCAGCTGGTTTATAGAAAACACCTGCACATTTCACATCCTGTAAACCAGCTGTTGCTAAAGTTCTTGCCACTCATTCAATGCTCATGATCTCAGCTCAGCCATATGCATTTATCTCCATTATGAGTTTGGAAAGATTTGAATCAATGCCACGGCACAAATCTGTGGGAGGGGAGAACAACAAGCCTGCAGTTGAGAATGTGGTGCATTAAGCCATAAACTCTGGCCGTCTAGAACAAAGCAGAGATTAGTATTGTATACAGTTTCTGTGGGAGATGTTGGCACAGTTTGCCACAGGTGAGTTGTTCTGCCCTGTTTTACTTGGAATACCTTTTTGCTGCAAAAGCACCAAGTGTGTGTTTGTAAAGGCCCGTAAAGGGTTTGTTGTAGAGCTCCTTCTCACAAAATCTTTGTTCATCTCAGAAACATTTGGAAACACATGCATTTACAAGAAATAAAATACTTTTTAAAGGAGTTTATTGCTTAATGTTTATCTGAACGACCAGCAGACTTTTATTTTACTAGTACTTAATAAAACGCATGTTGTAGTCTTTATTATTGGGTTGAATTGTCTCTTTTTCTAATAAGAAATGTGCAAATCAAAAGCAGTAGATCCCATAATTCAATTTATTCTGCCTGTTTTTAGATGAATTATACTCTAATTGCTGTGTGTGGATGCTCACACACATTGTGAAACCAAATGATGATATGTCACTAAAGATCCTGTCCCTATCAGACATATGTTAAAAATATGTTTCCATACAAAAACTCAAAATAACTTTGAAAATAAAGCATGTGAAGAGGAGAGACTGTTTTATGTTTCGCTCACTCTGTACATTTGTATGTATTTGTTGTAAATACTTTGGAATACTAAAGTGAGAAATCAGATTGTTATTGACAGCTATTTTCAAAATGTGTGAACCTACAACCATGTAGTATGCACCATGAGAGATGGAATGAAAAAGGGAAAGTATTAAAATGTTTGTTAGAGAGGTTTGATGCACCTCTCATCATAAAATCCAATAAATCTTCCATCTGCTGAAGGGATTCATCGGAAAGACTAATCCGATGTTTTGAGTTTAGATTTCAAGATAACAGATTATTGAATGGATTGTAGACTGATAGTGGTGAATACATGTTAATGTGTCTTTGACGCATTCGTAATAAAACATGAATGAATGTCAGAGGGTATTGCCAAATATGTTACATACACAGAATCAATAAAGACCAGAACATTGGGAATCATCCTTTGAGAGGAAAGCTGTGCACTCTTTTATCCTCTATTAGTATCATATTGATATGTTTCCCACTTGGGCAACGACATGTAATGATTATCCTTCTACCATATGGACTTCAGCACATATAATAATTATGAGGGTTTGGCATTTCTTTATTTTATAGCACCACATAATAATGTTTAGCATCCATCTAAAGCCTGCTGCGGACTGTAACCTAACATCTCTTCATTGTGACAAAGTTACTATTTCTATGTCTTTGGAACAGTTCAATTATCAGTTGTGCACTTTTACTCAAACAGAAACTGAATGAGAGAATTAAGACTTTGTTCTGTGATGTCATTAATTAAAAGTCTGTAGTTATTGATAATGAAAGGAGATTATGAAGACTGACAAATAGTTTATTTGAGATTTTACATCTAAATGAGCAATAATTTCATAGAAATGACTGAAACAGATATTGTCTAAAGCTACCTTTTCCTTGATACTTACATAAAAACAGTTTCCCATGTATTCTCCCTAACAGCCACATGCTCTGGTAACACAGCATTTATTTCTGAATGTATGGAAATAGCAACATTTGCATAGTGATAGAGGGTACTGACGTTTCAGTTTAAACAACCTAATTACTTTGCCAGCACGTTATATTTCCAATCAGTTTCTCCAAAGTAAATGATCCAAGAAATGCAAATGTTAGACCAACACCACTTCAGGTCATACAGGAAGCATTGAGACAGAGCGTTCACAAACATGTCCTCCAATCATGGCCATACAGTCGCTCTAACAGTTGGAGCCCTATGCTGTATATAGTCCCAGCAGTTAGTCGGGGATACCAACATAAGGTACATTTAGCAAATGATCAGCAAACTGATTCACAGTCATGACTCAACCAAAGCTTCAGATGTGATCATCTCACTTTATTGAGGCGAGATAATTCCTGGTAAAGCACTTTTCAGCTCTCCAATCCACCTGCAGAGTAGCAACAGTTTACTATGAATACATAAATATAAGACACTGCAGTATAGCAAATGCAAATAAGGCCAGTAAGGTTTCTGAAATGTCTTCCTCCATTTATCTTGTGTTTAGTTCTCTCAGACTCATTTTTCATTCTTCTTCTCACATTTATTTTGTTCAACCCTCTCTTGACAAGTTGCTGGAAACTCATCAAATCTCCTGACTCCTGTCGAGCCACATCCATCACGGATCCCTGTTGGTCTGGCTTAGTGCCTCTGCAAAGCTGCAAGGTAAGAATGCTGGATGTGGAGGCGGCGAGGTGGGTCAAAGGGTCACCAGATTTAACAAGAAGTATCTGAGAGCTGAGAGGTATCGGAGGCAGGGGCAAAGAAAGACCACTAGTGATTCTTTTCTTTGATTATTGCCTGTGTGTGATCACTCCGTGTGCAATGTCAGGAGTCATCGAGCGCATGTTATCACTGCACTGAGGACTGTGTTGAAAGCAGGTCAGATGATGCGTGACACAGTCAGTCCATGAATGACAGTTTGGGATTTTCCAAATGTGCAGTTGTGTCTTTATGTGTCTTTGGATAAAGGGATTCTGCATTTTAATAATGACATGACAAAAACACATTGAGTAGGAATCCAGCATTACTCAACAACTTCTCAATTACAAACACTATTATCTGACACAATCACTGATTTTTAAAATAGATGTACATATTAAAAATCACCAACAATTTGCAATTTGCTTTCATATGCAATCTTGATAAATTAATAAAACATGCAGATTCACAACATGGAGCAGCAGAAAAGGATGAGAATAATGATGAATGGCAACAGCTGCTCAAAGGTCATCTCATTTCACTGCATTCCATCACATGGGCCAGTCTAGTCATGCAGTAAACAAGTAGAACAAATCATCTTATTAACAGAGAGTATTGATTATTATGTTAGACGTATCTTATTAGTGCTGCTGCAGCGTGTACCTAGATGTCAGTTTACATCTAAGTGTTTCTGCATCTGTCTGCCACAGAAGATGTGGTCATTGTAGAAATATTGCTTTGCGATTTCACCAAAGCCCTATTTTCTGCAGCGCATTGATTTATACTTAACGTTGATTCTGAATTTCTAAGTTATGGTGGCCTACAAGAGTAAACGCATTACAGCGGCCCAACACATTTCCATTAGTAGAAACGTGCCGCAGCTTCAGAAACAAAGCTAAGTTAAAAAACACATATGGGAATCCAAAAATAAATACAACAAAGGAAACGCGCTGAAAATAAAAAAATGTGTTGCAGAAAAACACTGCAAATACAGAAACGATGCAAAGTCAAAAAAACAAAACACATCACTCATAAGTATCATGAGTGATATAGATAATGCGTCTATTCATTGATCATACGTGTATAAGCTTCACAATGATTTGTATAATTAAACTGAGCTTACACATCATGTGCAATAAACATTTTAGTGGAACCGCTCTTACAAACTGACCCCTCTGACGTGAAGGGGGAAGTAAAACGACTTGTTTGCTCTGTAAGAGAGAAGCTCAGGGTTTGTTGAATACAACCTGCCAGCAAGTTCTGGTTCACAGAGTTTAGGTTTCCTCTCTTTCTGGAAAAGAAAACCCAGAGTTTTGCTCATCTCAGGGTTAACGAACTCAGAGTTTTCCCTAATCCTGCTTTTTTCCTGCTTTTTTTCCCTAACAGGGCTCTGGTTTGTGTGTTTTTGACTTTGTATCGTTTCTGTATTTGCAACGTGTTTGCTGTTAATTTATTTGGGTTTTTCTGCATAATGTTTTTTCAGTTGCGGCACGCTTCCGTTGTTGTATTTGTTTTGGCACGTTTGTGTTATCATTTCTGAAGCTGCAACACATTCCTCCTAATAGAAATGTTTTGGGCCGTTGTATCGCGTTTGCCTTTGTCGGCCCCCATGCTGAGCCCTTGTGGCACAGTAGGAAGGACAATATTTGTATCTACAATTTCCTCTAATCATTGGTTTTTGAGAGCAACTACAGATCTGTCACTCATGCTCAAAGAACTTCCCGTCTCTTCTCCTGAGACTTGGCAATACACTGAAAGGTCCCTTGAGTGTTGCAGATGAACCCTGCTGTTACCCCAAATGCAAAAAAAGCCTGCAGCTCGAAGTGAATCAGTCTTTGAATTCAGCATCTCATCTCTTTTTCTCTGTGCTGTGTTTTGCCCTCCTCTATTTTTGGGTCCTAATTAGGCTCAAGAGGTACCAAGAGGTAGGTACAGGAGTTAATACGTACAGGAACTTTTTTTTTACATTGCAGTTTTTCCGAATGTTAACCAGAAGGGAGAGGAGTGGGGAAAAAAATCATACATCAAAATTCTATTTGAAAATATTTTGACGTTTCGGAATTCCCCAGAAATCAAGAGCCGTTACTTTAGTAAGAGGTTCCAAAAAAACTTTCAACATAAAACGCAAAATGTACAACTTTCAAGTCATCTGTCACAAACTTTAGTTCAAAAATGTAAAGAGAAATCTGATACAGTTCAATTCTGACAGCCCAGATTCAAGGCGACACCAGTCAGAAATCACAGGCTTCAAGATGCAACCCGGGTTTCATGCTTCTTCAAATTATGATGATGAGGTCATGTCAACTGATAAAATATTTAATGTGTAATCATACAGACATATATACCTTATTTAATAAGGATTATCTATTGCCGATACATTCACGGGGGGAGGGGACACCTTGTAACCCTGCAGATAGATGTTTCTACTACACTTCAAACCTTCCTCTAGCTCCCTATACAGTTTGATGTGACTCCCTTTTATCCCTTATCCTACTTATTGAATTCAAATCCTATGGTTTGCTTTTTGGATGCAATTCAATAATTCTCTTTGCTCAAAATGAAAGTAAAATATGAAAATATGGCTCCATAGAGCCAGTGCTATATGCCAAAATGCTGTCTTGTACCTTGTTACAACGCTAAAGGGGCCCGAGAAGTGGTGATAGACTCCAGACAGAGATTCTGAGTGAATTTGATAGTGAACACTTGACTTCAAAAGCTCATTTCCTTTAGCTGGCCCCATCATGTGAATGTACCAGCACACAGTCAGGCGTGATATAACACTCTATTCCTGCTGCTAATTTATCTGAATAATTTGCTTTGGGCACCTGCTATGAGCAATGTATGTTAGGATAAATGATCAGTGGTGCATGCAAACCCTGTGAGTAGGTGTATAACATAGAGGAAAGCTGGGAAGTGGAAGATACAACAGAATATTCAACATCACAGTTGAATGTTTGCATAATGTTGCCCTTCTTCAAGAGAATCCTCCAATCCAAACTCTGCATTTGTTTTCAGCTAATTGTAAAATCCAAAACGATAATTTTGTTGGACCGGTTAAAACCTGTCAGATCATATTGAAATCCATAGAAGAATACGATAACACATCACGCCATCACACCATCCAGTATCCTGATACACTATACTGTAAGGTTTTTCTTTTTGTTTTATCTACCTTATAAAAATGTCACCTTTTCTTTTAAGCTTCATGGCCTTGCCTTGGTTGCATGGTTTGAGTATACATACAGTCATTGTATTCAATAATATCATAGGATTGTTTAATGTCTCGTTAATAAACTGCACCAATGTCACATTAATAACATGTCCATCTTTCGCAGGCACAAACACAAATAGAAGATATAAAAGACAGAAGTCACATTTCTATGCAACAAACACAACGTACAACAGTGATCTATGCATGTTCCAGGGCATTTGACTGGTTAAACTAGGAATTAGTGTAGTACGAATGTGGTTGCCAGTTCTGATCATTTTGTTTGTGTTTTCCAGAAAATCCTCTTAAACCATCCTTTTGTGGTTTTTCAACTTGTTAATTGTCTTAACTTGTTTTGGTCATGTGTTGGGCCAAAAAAATCGAAACCTAAGTAAAAAAAAGACAGCGGGATCAATACAATTAAGAAACTCAGACTACAGGAGTAATTTGCTAAAAGATGCAGTACAGGCTGTGACCTTAACAATACTGTGTGTTTATTGGACACATTTACTACCCAGGCCATTTAAAACTAATAATATGTTTAGTCCTGTTTCCTTTTCTTTGTTTGGAAATGATCTGACTGAATCAAGACATCAAGTTGTTTTAAATTTATGAAAATCACTTCCTGGTCTGTGTTGTGACACAACAGAGCTCTTTGTCAACTCACTTTAAAACGTAATGTGTTGATGTACTCATTAACTGAAGCTTGCTGGATTATAATTGTGCACTGTATTTATATTTTTCTAAAAGCATATGTTTCAGGTCAAATGTGTCTCATATGTGACAGGAGAGTTAAGCAGAGTTTTACAGTGAAGAATACCTGACACCTCCCAACTGACAGCTTCACATAACACGATGGCAATGAGGCGCTAATTACCTGTATTTACTTCTGGGACAAATTTGAAATTCATGCACATCTGGAGCAGTGACCTGTGCCGACACACATCCATATGCTGTGTGCAGAGTGACCTCAGCACGGTGAGTGACAAGAAGCAAGGTTACAATGAACAATACATGCAGTGGTGGAGTGTTGGTAGGTTGGCTGATTAATGGGTTAACCTCACAAATGTCTTGTTAAAGTAAACGAAGAACTGAGGAATCATGTGTGTAGATTAGAAGCAGTAATGTTAGAAGCAACATATGTTATGACGTAAGTTAAGTATTTTTCGTAAGATAACTCGCGTCCGTAGGTTATAATTCTAATAATAATATATTTCACACGGTCTCCTGCGTGAATGTTTGATGTAACCATCCACCCGAGCTGGTCCCCACGTAGACTGTGTCACCTTTAGACTAACTCACCTGACTTCTTCCTTTGTTCCCGTCGTAATTACTTTGGTCAATGGAGGTCGCAGCCTGACAATAAAGGTAAATATGTGTGTAATAAGCTGCTTGTGCAAACAACCTATGGGCTCATTTTCTGGGGGAGGACAGTCTGATCTTTTCTTATAAAACATTCTTACTAAGTATTACTACAACAACACATGAAAACATTAAAACTAAATAAATACAATGATGATGTCCTAAAATAAAAACACAACAATGCCTACATACATGAATTTATGAAGCATTTTAGGTACTTTACGTACTTTCAAACAAACTTTCGAACAAATAGCTGTTGTCAGTTTAACTGCAAGTGCTTTATTTGTTGCCGTTTTACAGCCGCAACAGCAGCGACAGAGGCTCCTGTACAGAGGAGCATGTGCCGTAAACACAAGTTTAACTAACCTGGTTGTCACTGGCCAGTGAGCGCTCTGACAGCGCTGACGTCCAGGAAAAACTATGCAGGTATTTTTGTTGTTTGTTTTTCCTGATGTCGAATGAGCGCCAAATGTTGCGTAAATTCTAGCATTATCAGTGGCAGGTATAATATTGCTCTAGACACAAGGTACCGCAGTGATGAATGTGTGAAGTTGTTTAGATGAGAAGCTCTCGAGAAAACTACAAGCAGCAATACCACAGGCCGAGCAGTCGGTCCGTTCCGAACAGGCACACATGTGAACGGGCACTGTACTAGTAACTGTTAAATACACCAACAGAATCTCAAGCAGAAGGATGGATAGAGTGTGAAGGATGGTTGAACAAGCATTTGAGTGCAAATATGTACCTGAACTATAATTTCATGGATAAGAACAGAAAACACTGAAAATCTACAAGTTTAGATGAAACTACGATGGTAGGAATTTGCATGCTTCACTCTATTCTATGCTTAACATTGTTTGCTCATAATTGCTGTTCTAGCATTTCAAATTCAAGTTAGACTACGGAAGTTACAGTAAGCCACCCTGCAGCCAGTTTAGTTCTCAAAGCTCATAATTCCTTGTTATTGCAACTGTAGAAACTTGCTGTGGAGCCTAAACTGCACTATTAGAAACATTTCCTATTATTACTAAGAAATGTCCAGCATGCATGATGTCATGTTCAAACTACTCATAGTACATTCTTGACTACAAATGTATTTGAAACAATCAACATTGTCTGTTATCCTTAAACGTGTTCCTTGAATGTCAGTGGAGGCAAACAGCAGCAGACTTTTAACTAAGCTCACTTTGAAGTTTATCATAATGTGTAAAATGTATTGACATACAGCATGTCACTACATGAAAGCAATATATTCACAAACATTTCAGTGTTTTGAATCAGGTAAATAGATAAGTGAGACGTGTATCATCGTTTAATGAGAACCCTTCAGTTTCAACTCGATGTTGATGCTGCCATCCCCACAAATATGATATGGAAACATTACCTATCTTGGGAAAGCTTAGCTTGGAAGGTTCTGGGACAAAGACTTAGTCCGACCAGAAATTCATGAAAGAGTGAAGAAGTCACATTCTTCTTATTAGATTTCTTTGTTCATATTTAATATTTGTACCAGCCTGATTTTCAACATTGAGTTCAGCAGTGATGCTCTGAATGTGAATTCAAACCCTTTTAAACCTTTGAAAACTTTCTCCCCAAACATCTCACGGTGACATTGAATGCGATATCTCCCCTGTAGTCTTTATTAGACTGCATGTCTCTACTATGCGTTCAAAGATCAGAACAATTTATTCTAATGCCTACTTGAATATTCTTCAAGGCTTTGGCTCTGTAGTAGAAATGTGATGTCCTGACACTGAGGACACAGCTGGGATAGCCTCTGTGCAGTGTCGAGCTTCAGTGTGCCAGGGCTTGACCTACATAGTTTAGGCTTTAATGTCTGTTTTAAATTTTTGATTATTATAATGATTTAAAATAGGAATCGGTGAAGGACGGGAGTCAACATGTGAATGATTGATTATGTGGATGACCTCATTCCTTATAAATCCTGTGTTGCACAGTAAGATGTTGAACACAAGCAGTTCTCTGCATTCCTGGCTTCTGCAAGTGTGAGAGAAACAGCAATTAGTATTGGTGTGTGATTTATAAGACTGACATGTTTCTGTCATCAGATATTATTATCTTATTTTCTGAGTTATGATTATGAGAGTAGATAATGAGAAATTAGTTGCATTATCTGCATAGTAGGAATTCTTATTTTTGAATATAGCCATATATACCTGAATCCTCACAAACTTACTTACAGCTTCAAACCAATTTAATGAAGAAAAAATCTATCAATTCAAATTCATATGTTTCTTTTGAAATATTCCAGTCCAGACCACTTCATATTATATCATTGACTAAAAATATAGTTGAAACCACTTAAGGATAACATATACTTAATGACTGACAGCAGAACAGTGGAGGCAAACAACAGCAGCAGCTGACATCAAATACTTCTGCAGAAAAGAGTTGCTGCATGTACATCGACCAAATGTTACAAAGTGACATACAAAAGCATATTCTAAGTGTGTGAGGAGCTAAAGATACGTCCCAGTTTTAATCTTCCAAGAGAAGTAGCCTTTGTGAGAGAGCATCTGAGTAGCAGCACAAAGCAATAGGCATGTAACTGCCACTTGACTTAATCCAACATTTTAAAGCAAAATACCACAGATGTATGGGGGCCATCATCCAAGTATTGAAAGATAGAAGCTTGTTGCTTGTAGAAATGTCTTTTTCTCTCCCTTTGACAGATTAATGGAAAATAAGCAAAGCCAAAAAGTGTGATGAA
>NC_041368.1:1089544-1097044 GCF_900634415.1 Cottoperca gobio | reverse complement strand
TCCGTCCGTCTGTCCGTCTGTCCGTCTGTCCGTCTGTCTGTCTTCCTGGCTGTCTGTTTGTCTGTCTGTCTGTCCGTATGTTCGTCTGTCCGTCTGTCCGTCTGTCCATCTGTCTGTCTTCCTGGCTGTCTGTCCGTCTGTTCGTCTGTCCGTCTGTCCGTCTGTCCGTCTGTCCGTCGGTCCGTCTGTCTGTATGTCCGTCTGTATTCCTGTCTGTCCGTCTGTATTCCTGGCTGTCTGTCTGTCCGTCTGTTCGTATGTTCGTCTGTCTGTCTGTCTGTCTGTCCGACTGTCTGTCCGTCTGTATTCCTGGCTGTCTGTCTGTCTGTCCATCTGTCCGTCTGTCTGTCCGTCTGTCTATCCGTATGTCCGTCTGTATTCCTGTCTGTCCCTCTGTATTCCTGGCTGTCTATCTGTCCGTCTGTCTGTCTGTGTATCTGTCCGTCTGTATTCCTGGCTGTCCGTCTGTCTGTCCGTCTGTCTATCCGTATGTCCGTATGTATTCCTGTCTGTCCGTCTGTATTCCTGGCTGTCTATCTGTCCGTCTGTCTGTCCGTCTGTATTCCTGGCTGTCTGTCTGTCTGTCCGTATGTTCGTCTGTCCGTCCGTCTGTATTCCTGGCTGTCTGTCTGTCTGTCCGTATGTTCGTCTGTCCGTCTGTCTGTCTTCCTGGCTGTCTGTCTGTCTGTCCGTCTGACCGTCTGTCCGTCTGTCCGTCTGTTTGTCTGTTCGTCTGTCTGTCTGTCTGTCTGTCTGTCCGTCTGTCCGTCTGTCTGTCCGTCTGTCTATCCGTATGTCCGTCTGTATTCCTGTCTGTCCGTCTGTATTCCTGGCTGTTTATCTGTCCGTCTGTCTGTCTGGCTGTCTGTCCGTCTGTATTCCTGGCTGTCCGTCTGTCTGTCCGTCTGTCTATCCGTATGTCCGTATGTATTCCTGTCTGTCCGTCTGTATTCCTGGTTGTCTATCTGTCCGTCTGTATTCCTGGCTGTCTGTCTGTCTGTCCGTCTGTTCGTCTGTTTGTCTGTTTGTCTGTTTGTCTGTTTGTCTGTTCGTCTGTCTGTCTGTCTGTCTGTCTGTCTGTCCGTCTGTCCGTCTGTCTGTCTTTCCGTCTGTCTGTCTGTCCATCTGTATTCCTGGCTGTCCGTCTGTCTGTCCGTCTGTCTATTCGTATGTCCGTCTGTGATCCTGTCTGTTCGTCTGTCTGTCCGTATGTTCGTCTGTCTGTCTGTCTGTCCTTCTGTCCGTCTGTCCGTCTGTCTGTCTGTCTGTCTGTCTGTCCGTCCATCTGTATTCCTGTCTGTCCGCCTGTATTCCTGGCTGTCTGTCTGTCCGTCTGTATTCCTGTCTGTCTGTCTGTCCGTCCGTATGTTCGTCTGTCTGTCTGTCTGTCCTTCTGTCCGTATATCCGTCTGTCTGTCTGTCTGTCTGTCTGTCCGTCTGTATGTCCTTTTGTATTCCTGTCTGTCCGTCTGTCCGTCTGTCTGTCTGTCTGTCTGTCTGTCTGTCCGTCTGTCTGTCCGTCTGTCTGTCCGTCTGTCCGTCTGTCCGTCTGTCTGTCTGTCCGTATGTTCGTCTGTCTGTCTGTCTGTCTTTCTCTCCGTCTATCCGTCTGTCCGTCTGTATGTCCGTCTGTATTCCTGTCTGTCCGTCTGTATTCCTGGCTGTCTGTCTGTCCGTCTGTCTGTATGTCCGTATGTTCGTCTGTCTATCTGTCTGTCCTTCTGTCCGTCTATCCGTCTGTCCGTCTGTATGTCCGTCTGTATTCTTGTCTGTCTGTCTGTCCGTCTGTCTGTCCGTCTGTCCGTCTGTCTGTCTGTCTGTCTGTCTGTCTGTCCGTCTTCCAGGCTGTCCGTCTGTCCGTCTGTCCGTCTGTCTGTCTGTTCGTCTGTCCGTCTGTCTGTCTGTCTGTCCGTCTGTTCGTCTGTTCGTCTGTTCGTCTGTCCGTCTGTCCGTCTGTCTGTCTGTCTGTCTGTCTGTCTGTCTGTCAGTCTGTCTGTCCGTCTGTCTGTCTTCCTGGCTGTCTGTCTTCCTGGCTGTCCGTCTGTCTGTCCGTCTGTTTTTCTGTCCGTCTGTTCGTCTGTCTGTCTTCCTGGCTGTCTGTCTGTCTGTCCGTATGTTCGTCTGTCCGTCTGTCTGTCTTCCTGGCTGTCTGTCTGTCTGTCCTTCTGTCCCTCTGTTCGTCTGTCCGTCTGTCCGTCTGTCTTTATGTCCGTCTGTATTCCTGTCTGTCCGTCTGTATTCCTGGCTGTCTGTCTGTCCGTCTCTTTGTATGTTCGTCTGTCTGTCTGTCTGTCCGACTGTCTGTCCGTCTGTATTCCTGGCTGTCTGTCTGTCTTCCTGGCTGTCCGTCTGTCTGTCTTCCTGGCTGTCTGTCTGTCTTCCTGGCTGTCCGTCTGTCTGTCTTCCTGGCTGTCTGTCTGTCTGTCCGTCTGTTTTTCTGTCCGTCTGTCTGTCCGTCTGTCCGTCTGTCCGTCTGTCTGTCTTCCTGGCTGTCTGTCTGTCTGTCCGTAAGTTCGTCTGTCCGTCTGTCTGTCTTCCTGGCTGTCTGTCTGTCTGTCCGTCTGTTTTTCTGTCCGTCTGTCTGTCCGTCTGTCCGTCTGTCCGTCTGTCCGTCTGTCCGTCTGTCCGTCTGTCCGTCTGTCTGTCTTCCTGGCTGTCTGTCTGTCTGTCCGTAAGTTCGTCTGTCCGTCTGTCTGTCTTCCTGGCTCTCTGTCTGTCTGTCCGTCTGTCCCTCTGTCCGTTTGTCCATCTGTCCGTCTGTCCGTCTGTCTTCTGGCTGTCTGTCTTCCTGGCTGTCCGTCTGTCTTTCTTCCTGGCTGTCTGTCTGTCTGTCTGTCTGTCCGACTGTCTGTCTGTCTGTCTGTCTGTCTGTCTGTCTGTCCGTCTGTAATCCTGTCTGTCCGTCTGTGGTCCTGTCTGTCTCTCTGTCTGTCCATCTGTATTCAAATCAAATCAAATCAAATTTATTTGTATAGCCCAATATCACAAATTATACATTTGTCTCAGTGTGCTTTACAGACTGTACAGGTTACAACATCCTCTGTCCTTAGACCCTCGCATCGCACAAGGAAAAACATCCTAAAAGAAACCCCAAAATTAAAGGGGAAAAAATGGAAGAAACCTCAGGGAGAGCAACTGAGGAGGGATCCCTCTCCCAGGACGGACAGACGTGCAATAGATGTCGTGTGTACAGGATAAACAACATAGTACAAATACAACATTTGACAGAAATTATGTTGTGTTGAAAAAAAAAAAAAAAGAAATAGAAAGTTTGGATGAATCCAGGAAAATGTCAATAAGGCTTCCCGGTGTCCAGCAGGACCAGGTCAGCAGGCGCTGTCACGATTCATGATCCTGGCTGTCTGTCTGTCTGTCCATCTGTTCGTCTGTCTGTCCGTCTGTCTGTCTGTCCGTCTGTCCGTCAGTCTGTCTGTCTGTCTGTCTGTCCGTCTGTATTACTGTCTGTCTGGCTGTCTGTCCGTCTGTCTGTCTGTCTGTCTGTCTGTCTGTCCGTCTTTTTGTCCGTCTGTATTACTGTCTGTCTGGCTGTCTGTCCGTCTGTCTGTCTGTCTGTCTGTCCGTCTGTCTGTCTGTCCGTCTGTCTGTCTGTCTGTCTGTCCGTCTGTATTACTGTCTGTCTGGCTGTCTGTCCGTCTGTATGTCTGTCTGTATTCCTGTCTGTCCGTCTGTATTCCTGGCTGTCCGTCTGTATTCCTGGCTGTCTGTCTATCCGACTGTCCGTCTGTCCGTCTGTCTGTCTGTCTGTCTGTCCGTCTGTATGTCTGTCTGTATTCCTGTCTGTCCATCTGTATTCCTGGCTGTCTGTCTGTCCGTCTGTCTGTCTGTCTGTCTGTCTGTCTGTCTGTCTGTCTGTCCGTCTGTAATCCTGTCTGTCCGTCTGTGGTCCTGTCTGTCTCTCTGTCTGTCCGTCTGTATTCCTGGCTGTCCGTCTGTCTGTCCATCTGTTCGTCTGTCTGTCCGTCTGTCTGTCTGTCCGTCCGTCTGTCCGTCAGTCTGTCTGTCTGTCTGTCCGTCTTTTTGTCCGTCTGTATTACTGTCTGTCTGGCTGTCTGTCCGTCTGTCTGTCTGTCTGTCTGTCTGTCTGTCTGTCCGTCTTTTTGTCCGTCTATATTCCTGTCTGTCTGTCTGTCCGTCTGTCTGTCTGTCCGTCTGTCTGTCTGTCTGTCTGTCTGTCCGTCTGTATTACTGTCTGTCTGGCTGTCTGTCCGTCTGTCTGTCCGTCTGTCTGTCTGTCCGTCTGTATGTCCGTCTCTCTGTCTGTCCGTCTGTCTGTCTGTCTGTCTGACTGTCTGTCTGTCCGTCTGTCCGTCTGTCTGTCCGTATGTTTGTCTGTCCGTCTGTCTGTCTTCCTGGCTGTCTGTCTGTCTGTCCGTCTGTGCCTCTGTTCGTCTGTCCGTCTGTCTGTATGTCCGTCTGTATTCCTGTCTGTCCGTCTGTATTCCTGGCTGTCTGTCTGTCCGTCTGTTCGTATGTTCGTCTGTCTGTCTGTCTGTCTGTCCGACTGTTTGTCCGTCTGTATTCCTGGCTGTCTGTCTGTCCGTCTGTCCGTCTGTCTGTCTTCCTGACTGTCTGTCTGTCCGTCTGTATTCCTGGCTGTCTGTCTGTCTGTCTGTATGTTCGTCTGTCTGTCTGTCTGTCCTTCTGTCCGTCTGTCTGTCTGTCTGTCCGTCTGTATGTCTGTCTGTATTCCTGTCTGTCCGTCTGTATTCCTGGCTGTCTGTCCGTCTGTCTGTCTGTCTGTCCGTCTGTAATCCTGTCTGTCCGTCTGTAGTCCTGTCTGTCTCTCTGTCTGTCCGTCTGTATTCCTGGCTGTCTGTCTGTCTGTCCATCTGTTCATCTGTATGTCCGTCTGTATTACTGTCTGTCTGGCTGTCTGTCCGTCTGTCTGTCTGTCCGTCTGTTTGTCCGTCTGTATTCCTGTCTGTCTGTCTGTCTGTCTGTCCGTCTGTCCGTTTGTCCGTTTGTCCGTCTGTCCATCTGTCTGTCTGTCTGTCCGTCTGTCTGTCTGTCTGTCCGTCTGTATTACTGTCTGTCTGGCTGTCTGTCCGTCTGTCTGTCCGTATGTCTGTCTGTCCGTCTTTTTGTCCGTCTGTCTGTCTGTCTGTCTGTCCATCTGCTCGTCTGTCTGTCTATCCGTCTGTCCGTCTGTCCGTCTGTCCGTCTTTCTGTCTGTCTGGCTGTCCGTCTGTCTGTCTGTCCGTCTGTCCGTCTGTCCGTCTGTCCGTCTGTCCGTCTGTCTGGCTGTCCGTCTGTCTGTCTGTCCGTCTGTCTGTCTGGCTGTCCGTCTGTCTGTCTGTCTGTCCGTCCGTCTGTCCGTCTGTCTGTCTGTCGTCTGTCCGTCTGTCTGTCCGTCTGTCCGTCTGTCTGTCTGTCTATCCGTATGTCTGTCTTTATTCCTGTCTGTCCGTCTGTATTCCTGGCTGTCTATCTGTCCGTCTTTCTGTCCGTCTGTCCATCTGTTTGTCTGTCCGTCTGTTTGTCTGTCCGTCCGTCTGTCCGTCTGTCTGTCTGTCTTCCTGGCTGTCTGTCTGTCTGTCTGTCTGTCCGTATGTTCGTCTGTCCGTCTGTCTGTCTTCCTGGCTGTCTGTCCGTCTGTCCGTCTGTTCGTCTGTCCGTCTGTCCGTCTGTCCGTCTGTCCGTCTGTCTGTATGTCCGTCTGTAATCCTGTCTGTCCGTCTGTATTCCTGGCTGTCTGTCTGTCCGTCTGTTCGTATGTTCGTCTGTCTGTCTGTCTGTCTGTCCGACTGTCTGTCCGTCTGTATTCCTGGCTGTCTGTCTGTCTGTCTGTCCATCTGTCCGTCTGTCTGTCCGTC
This sequence comes from Cottoperca gobio, assembly GCF_900634415.1. NCBI lineage: Eukaryota > Metazoa > Chordata > Actinopteri > Perciformes > Bovichtidae > Cottoperca > Cottoperca gobio. The sequence goes on along the minus strand of NC_041368.1, from coordinate 1,091,210 downwards.
TGTCTATCCGTATGTCCGTCTGTATTCCTGTCTGTCCGTCTGTATTCCTGGCTGTCTATCTGTCCGTCTGTCTGTCTGTGTGTCTGTGTGTCTGTCCGTCTGTATTCCAGGCTGTCCGTCTGTCTGTCCGTCTGTCTATCCGTATGTCCGTATGTATTCCTGTCTGTCCGTCTGTATTCCTGGCTGTCTATCTGTCCGTCTGTCTGTCCGTCTGTATTCCTGGCTGTCTGTCTGTCTGTCCGTCTGTTCGTCTGTTTGTCTGTTCGTCTGTCTGTCTGTCTTCCTGGCTGTCTGTCTTCCTGGCTGTCCGTCTGTCTGTCTTCCTGGCTGTCTGTCTGTCTGTCCGTCTGTTTTTCTGTCCGTCTGTCTGTCCGTCTGTCCATCTGTCCGTCTGTCCTTCTGTCTGTCTTCCTGGCTGTCTGTCTGTCTGTCTGTCTGTCTGTCTGTCTGTCTGTCCGTATGTTCGTCTGTCCGTCTGTCTGTCTTGCTGGCTGTCTGTCTGTCCGTCTGTGCCTCTGTTCGTCTGTCCGTCTGTCTATATGTCTGTCCGTCCGTCTGTCCGTCTGTCCGTCTATCCGACTGTCCGTCTGTCCGTCTGTCTGTCTGTCTGTCTGTCCGTCTGTATGTCTGTCTGTCTGTATTCCTATCTGTCCATCTGTATTCCTGGCTGTCTGTCTGTCCGTCTGTCTGTCTGTCTGTCTGTCTGTCTGTCCGTCTGTAATCCTGTCTGTTCGTCTGTGGTCCTGTCTGTCTCTCTGTCTGTCCGTCTGTATTCCTGGCTGTCCGTCTGTCTGTCCATCTGTTCGTCTGTCTGTCCGTCTGTCTGTCTGTCCGTCTGTCCGTCAGTCTGTCTGTCTGTCTGTCTGTCCGTCTTTTTGTCCGTCTGTATTACTGTCTGTCTGGCTGTCTGTCCATCTGTCTGTCTGTCTGTCTGTCTGTCCGTCTTTTTGTCCGTCTATATTCCTGTCTGTCTGTCTGTCCGTCTGTCTGTCTGTCCGTCTGTCTGTCTGTCTGTCTGTCTGTCTGTCTGTCTGTCTGTCCGTCTGTATTACTGTCTGTCTGGCTGTCTGTCCGTCTGTCTGTCCGTCTGTCTGTCTGTCTGTCCGTCTGTATGTCCGTCTCTCTGTCTGTCCGTCTGTCTGTCTGTCTGTCTGTCTGTCTGTCCGTCTGTCCGTCTGTCTGTCCGTATGTTTGTCTGTCCGTCTGTCTGTCTTCCTGGCTGTCTGTCTGTCTGTCCGTCTGTGCCTCTGTTCGTCTGTCCGTCTGTCTGTATGTCCGTCTGTCCGACTGTCTGTCCGTCTGTATTCCTGGCTGTCCGACTGTCTGTCTTCCTGGCTGTCTGTCTGTCTGTCCGTCCGTCTGTCCGTCTGTCCGTCTATCCGACTGTCCGTCTGTCCGTCTGTCTGTCTGTCTGTCTGTCCGTCTGTATGTCTGTCTGTATTCCTGTCTGTCCATCTGTATTCCTGGCTGTCTGTCTGTCCGTCTGTCTGTCTGTCTGTCTGTCTGTCTGTCCGTCTGTAATCCTGTCTGTCCGTCTGTGGTCCTGTCTGTCTGTCCGTCTGTATTCCTGGCTGTCCGTCTGTCTGTCCATCTGTTCGTCTGTCTGTCCGTCTGTCTGTCTGTCCGTCTGTCCGTCAGTCTGTCTGTCTGTCTGTCCGTCTTTTTG